>NC_036646.1:4744775-4784856 GCF_002806865.2 Cucurbita pepo subsp. pepo
TCTCTCATTTTTTTTTTTTTTTTTTTTTTTAACACTTGTCATTCTCGCACTTTCTTAGCTGGTGGAGCATGAATACGACGCTTGTACATCGTTAAAATGTGGAGATTTCAGTAGAGCAGTTCTGAACTGTTTTTAACTGTTGGCGGATTGAATTACTCTCATAGATTCAGTTCTTGATTGTTGCTACTTCATTTGGGTTCTTTTTGAAATTCCACATGAAGTTTCATTGGGGGAAGTTTCCTTGACGACCGGGCTTTAATTACTGAACAAGTTAAAGAAGTTTGCTCTTTGTGTATTTCTTTTACAATATGCCAAATTTGGAAGGTTCGATTCTTCTTTCTATTATCAAACAATTCTGTGCTTGTAGACTTGCAGAACAGTGTTAATCAAAGTCTACAAGAGTATGATTGTAGACTTTGATTGATTCTAAACACTAGTAAAGATTGGTTCGTCAAATAGCTTTACTTCCTTCAATAAGGTCAGGGAATAGAGGTTTAAGGGAAGAAGCTTTTCATCCAGCCGCTTTACGTTGTGAAAGAAAGAGTGAAAGAAGAATTTGAGGATTTCTTCTTATTCACCGAGCAAAAGCAGCTAATTCATTTACTCGACTGTAAAGGATTGAATGAGTTTACATTTCTTACTTTGTAACTTTTTACATTTCAGAAATCCTGCCTGTTTTTGTCAGTGAGAAGATTGTGTGATCTTACATATGTGTACTATGAGAAGTGTCGGTATACTATTCCCGCTCTTCCTTCTCCTCTGTTGGTAACTGGGATATCTTTTTGGTCTTGTGCAGAATGTATATCTCAAAAAAAGCGTCTGGGAGGTCTGCTGTTTTTACTTCCAAAGATTCTTGGCTTGGATGGCCTGAAAAACGAGGGTACTAGATGTCCAAATAATGGAGAGGGGATGATCAAGGATTTATTGGCTCAACTTGAACGGTTCCTCATACATGAAAATATACCTGTGAGTGAAATGAAAATAACTTCTGGAATTTCTTCACTTCACCAGATATTTCAATAGTTATGCAGTTCTTCTATATATGATTGAAACATTTGAACATTTAACTTCTTTGTATATCAAGTGCTACTAGAAAGAAATGTGAACTTTATTTTCTTTCTACATTAAATGCACTCGATCTTTTCAGTCTGTGAATTATGACCACATTTTTGTATTCCATTTCTTCAATATATATTTTCAATTTCTATTTTTTCTGAGAGTATCTATGTCGTTCGTTTCAGTATCCTGTATATTTTGCTTCAGAAGGTGATGATATTGATGCTGTTTTGGCTGATGTCAAGAGGAATGATGCCACTGGTCAGCTTGCAACTGCAACTACTGGCGGGTTAGTTGAATCTATTGTGAACTTTTGGGTGCTTTAGTGGATTTTATATGGATAAATGAAATTATATCACAACCGAGATAGGAAAGAATAGTTGTTTTTGGAATCACAAAATAATATTTTATAATTTATGATAATTTTGTATTACATTTTTATTTTTGATTCTGACTTCAATATGATTATTATGTTTTGTTTTTGCAACATAAGCCTTCTATTGCAACAGGAAACAACACTACGTATTGAATGTTGAGTTATATTATGTTCTCATCTTTTATTTTCGCCGTTATCTCTAATTTTTTCCTCAATTCTCTTCGTCTGATCCCCCTTTTGCATAAACTATTGACGATATTTATCCTGTAACTTCCTTTATCCTTAAGTTCTTGCCCAAGGAGTTAAATATCATTGTTGGCGTAAGTGTCGAGATTTCAATGAAGATTTTTCGAAAAATTTTAGAAATCTAGTTTCTACACTTCTTAAGTAACTTAAAAAATTGTGATTATTATTAATGTTGTTTTTTTGTGAAATTCCTAATATTTCTGGACACCTTCCATGTGTTATTGACATTTGCACAGTGTTAAAGCAAACATCTATCAACCTGTAATATTCATATCAAACCATTCTGTTTTTCATGAAAAAAGTGCTCGCAATTTAAACTCTCCTTGTGCCTTTTGCAAGAGCTTTTATTTAATAGTTTCATTCTATCTTCAATTTTATTTCTCATAAATAGTAACTTGAGAGCTTGAGGACACTATATGATTGCTAATCTTCTGTGTTCATGTCTGTCAGATACAAGCTTGTTGTTTCGGCACCAGAACCAAGGAAACTTGTATCTTCCACAATTACAAACATTCAGGTACTTGTTTTGGTTTCCTTCAAATGTTAACAACTAGAATTGTTACATATAGTTATTTATTTGAATACATTTCTCTTTATGAACGGCTTAATTAAAGCAAGCTAGGATGCACCATCTGCATTATGCTTTTAAGCAACACGTTGGAGACCAATTGATTGCCTTGTCATCATACATAATAGTGGATTGGAAAGCCTTTCTAAAGAAAAAGTGGTTGGCTTGTTGGTTTTCTAGATTTCTTTAAGATTGTACCCGAGCAATTACTGCATGGTTGAGTTTGTTGCCCTCTTTCACCTTTGTACATGCATGTGGTTTTTTAGTACAGGAATAAATTATGACTTGCGCTCTGCCTTGAATGGATTGCTATGTTTTTCATGAGACTGCTAATTTACATTATCCTAGCCCGCCCTTTTTTCTGATGGCTTCTCTGGTGCAGTACTTTTCAAAATTTCCATTTTCTTAATGTCCATTGCAAATTTCCACCTTACCCACCTTATGAAAGGGCACTTAAGAAATTTCCTCCTTTATATTGTGAGGTTTTATTTAGATTTTTTTATTTATTGCTATGCTGGCTTAACCAAGGGCCATAGACTGAAGGAAAAATTTGACTTTCGGAGTATTGGGTATCCATACCACATGAGAAAGGTGTTCTAGGGATAATATCTGTGTAATGCTTTGTTTTGGACCCCCTAACCCCTTTCAGTTTAATTGGCCGCTCTGTCAAATCTCTCTGTTAAACTAGATTGCACTTACTGGAGACTTCCTTTGCTAGAGATATTTGGAAAGACCATTGCCCAAAGATCAAATATTTCCTACGGGAAATTTCTCACATAGCCATTAATAGCCAAGCTTTCATCCAAAGGAGATTGGCATTTGCTTAGAGATTTGGGAACATGATACACAACGTTTATGGTTGGTTTTGGGTGTTTCCTAGGGATGTTAAGGGGCTTCTTACCACTGTTTTGTTGGGTCACCCCTTCAAGAAAGCCAAGGCCCTGATGTGGATGCACATATCTAGGGCCTTCTTTTGTGTCCTTTGGAAGAAAAGAAACCAGAGTCTTGTAAGATTAAAAACACCCTTTTGAAGTGTTCTTCAACCTCATGGACTTTACATCAGTTTTGTAAANAAAAAAAAAAAAAAAAAAAAAAAAAAAAAAAAAAAAAAAAAAAAAAAAAAAAAAAAAAAAAAAAAGTAATTTGAAATTTCCACATGGCATTTATGTTAATATTCTCTTTTGACCTCTAAAAATTATTGGAGGGGTTAAGATGGATACTGGTCAAGTGAGAGCTAGCATGTTAAAAATACTACAGCCTAAATTCTGTATTTTCCGTATAACTTACCGTTTCCATTGTTGGTGCAATTATATAGTTAGTGTTCTGTTATTGAGTTTCCGTGACTAGCTTTGTTCTCCCCTAATATTTTGTGTCTAATTCTTTTCAATAGTGTTACATCGTTTTTTCCCCTAAAAATTTGTATCAGGGTTGGCTGCCAGGACTAAAATCTGACGGAGATGCTAGTCAACTCCCAACAATTGCTATTGTAGCATCATATGATACATTTGGCGCTGCTCCGGTATGTTATTTGTTTAACGCACTAACAGTATCGACCATATTTTATCTATATTATATCTAGATGATGTGGATCCTCTCTCTGGTTGTAGGACTTATCTGTGGGAAGTGATAGCAACGGAAGTGGAATTGTTGCACTTCTTGAAATTGCAAGGTTATTCTCTCTTCTTTATTCCAACCCTAAGACAAGAGGAAGGTATAACCTACTTTTTGGGCTCACTTCCGGCGGACCTTACAACTATAATGGGACTCACAAGGTTCTCATCCTTTCTATGTGTATACAATTGTCATAGTTCTTACTTGTTTTTATCATTACAATGTATTCCATTTACTTTATTCTGTTCATTTTAATTATTATGTATTTATTTATTTATTTTATTATTTACTTTATCACTGTTTCCAGTCTCATCCTTTCTATGTATATACAATTGTTATATTTCTTGTTTTTATCATTACAAAGTATTCCATTTAGTTAATTTTCTTCATTTTAATTATTATATATTTGTTTATTTTATTATTTACCTTATCATTGTTTCCATTTGTTGTCCACTAATGTAAAATATCGCTTTTCCAGTGGCTTCAAAGCTTGGATCACCGTCTCCATGAGAGTATTGACTATGCTATTTGCTTAAATAGTATTGGCTCATGGGATGACAAATTGTGGCTGCATGTCTCTAAACCTCCAGAAAATGCCTACATCAAAAAAATCTTTGAAGTAAGCAAATGTACTTTTAAAATTTTAATGTCTTATGACTGTTATTTCATTATAACGTGTTGATTGTGGAGGACTGGACTCTGTAGGATTTCTCAAATGTTGCCGAGGATTTGGGCTTTAAAGTTGATCTGAAGCACAAGAAGATTAATATTTCAAACCCTCGAGTGAGTAAATACACCTGAAATATTTCTTTTTTTGACAGAAAGTTAATTTTTGGCTGAAGATAATAGTATGAAATTCTATAATTCGTATTTAACAATTTGATATGAACAAAGGCATCTCAATCATGCAATATGAACTTCAAGGAAGATGTAGAAAATGTTGTTCAAATTACTACAAGCTAAACTCTAGTCACATTAAGTGAAGTCAAGTTTCACTAAGTTGAACTCAAGTTGCAATTACTGCCACGTAAAAAAAATTAAGTTTCATTTATGTGACAATGGATTCAAGCCACTGCATGTGAGACTTTATTCATTTTTGAATGGTTACAAATTCTTGGATGGCCGATTGAAATCTACTATTTTCAAATTTATAGTTTTACACTGTAACCCTTGGATGGCTGATTGAAATCTACTATTTTCAAATTTATAGTTTTTCATTAGTGTATTTTCAGTTTTATGACTTTTTATTTACTTTTTAGGTTACATTTACATAATAACTAATTATTGTCATAAAATATGAAGGGTACACTCTTGAATTGTCCCATGGAAGGTCATAGAGGACTTGAAAAATGTAGTAAGAAAAAAACATTTATACTTTACAATTCTATTTAGTTTAGGTTGCATGCGTAGAATCAATCAAGCTTGACTTGATCAATCTTGCTTGTGAAGTGATTCGAATCTTAAATAAAATTTCTTATCTTGAGATATTTGATTAACAAGGTAACCCAGATCTTCCCTTGAATAATTCCTTATTGTTTTGGGGTTCTTGGATATTTTAGATTTAAAAGTCTTTTTTTTCAATAAGTTTGTTAGATCAAATTCTCTGGAGTTTCATATAATTTGGGATGAAATCATCTCGATTTGGAGATTTTTAGCATTTGTGATCTAGGGGTTTGCATATCTTTAAGGTTCTTAGATTCAATTAGCTAAGGTTTACCTATCACAGTTCATATAAAAATTAAAACATTGTATTGAAATGTTACATACAGTAAAAAGAGACATATACATACATACATACATACATACATATATATATATACATACATATATATATATATATATATATATATATATTAAACAGAAAGAGGAAATAGAAAACCGTTTGAAAGGTTCTCTCCCGAGAACAAGCCTAATTCCAACCTACCTGTTACATACATCCATTGACACCTACAATCTTTCTATAATAACAAACCGAGGGTGTCGATGCCCTTGCTTATGTCATGTCTCGTGCTTCCCCACCCTTTGTTCTACGTGCGCATACAAATCTAATGGATGGTTTCGTAAGCCTGTCATTCTGCACATTGATGATACAAAAGAACTATAAAGCTTTTTGTGACTGGACAACATACATCTCCGTTATTACATTTTTTCCCACATGATGTGTGCTATTTCCATTTTTAAAAAAAAAGATTTTTCTAGGTTTTCCTTAGCATGCTATACTATTGTTACTTTTATTTTTATGATTATCGTAGTCCGCTTCATAATTCCTTTGTATGCTGTAGGTAGCCTGGGAGCACGAACAGTTTTCAAGATTGAGAGTAACTGCTGCTACCCTTTCTGGACTTTCTACTGCTCCTGAGCTTTTGGAAAGGACTGGAGGTTTAGTTGATAACAGGTTCTGTTTTTAAGAAATTGATCAATTTCTCGGTTCTGTTCCACTTCATGTTTGCATGTGTGCGTTATATATTTGTGTATCGTGTGATGTGTATTCTGACAAGATCATAACTTCCAACAGATCGTTTCTGAACGAGAGTGCAGTTGCCAAGAGTATCAAGTTAGTTGCGGAGAGTCTTGCAGTAAGATTTGTCATGTCTTGCTTAGCCATAATCTTTAAGCTATTTCAACTTTTTCCTGTTTCCAACTGCTAGTGTTTGTTTTTGGCAATCCAGAATTCATTTCAAGATTTGAATGTTTAAATATGTCAATTAACTTCTACTGTTGTTTAAAAGTGGGGGGAGTGCACGAATAAATTACATACATTATTGATTTTCAAATTGCAGATGATTCAGAATGTCTGTTGTATTATTTTATATTGTTTTTAGGATTCTCTAATGCATAATTCCTTTTATCTATGCAGAGGCATATATACAGATATGATGGAAAGAACATACAAGTATTTGCAGATGATAGTAGTTTGGCAGTCAATCCAACTTATATTCGATCATGGTTGGATCTTTTGTCACAAACGCCTCGAGTTGCTCCATTTCTGTCGAAAGACGACCCCTTCATATTGGCATTGAAAAAGGTTTTATATCATAACTAAAATTGTTCCAGTTGATGCCATATACTTTCATTTAGCTTCCTATACCGTGTTCACCCAAAGACTGATTGATTGACAATCTGATAAAGAAAATAGAAGACAATGTTCTGAAACATGTAGATGTTCAACTTGGCAAGTTTCCTGTCATAAGATAACCCGTTCCTAGGCTGTTACCATTCTTTTCCTTTCATTCAGGTTAACCTGAAAATATTGCTCTGAAACATACATAAAATGTTTGGGGTTTTTAATTTTCAGCTGCATGCAACATTCTGAATTTTGATAAAATTGCTGCCATCTTTTTGAACCATAATTTAAATTTGTTACATCATAAAATCCTGACTTTTTTTTTTTTTTTTTTTTTTNTTTTTTTTTTTTTTTTTTTTTTTTTTTTTTTTTTTTTTTTTTTTTTTTTTTAATATGGTGGAACTAATACTGTTACTTCTACTCTATCCAAATTTGTCTTGTACGTTTGTGTGATTCAAAAGTTTGCAAATCATTTGTGCTAACACAATATCTGCGTGGTCAGTTAGTTTGACTGGGTTGACTCATAAGTCATACGAATACCTTAGGTTACTAACTCAAGTTACCTCAGCCATCGTCCAATGATATTGTTCTACTATTTTCAGGAACTGGAGGTCCATACCAGTGATGTGAGCTTGCAACATGAGCTATTCGATGGGATGTTCACCTTTTATGATTCAACTGCAGCTAAACTTAACATATATCAGGTACTTTGCAGATGAATGCTGAACTTGATTCTGTACTTGTATTTTCATGTTAAAGATCCAGTTTTGTTATAATTTTCCAGCTTCTCCATTCACACATGCTCATTCTGAATCTACATTTCTATTTTAGTTTGTACATAGTTATTTCCTATGTTCGAGTCAGCTGATTCTGGATCTGTGGTTATACATGCGAGTGAAATGGATGAGGGTTGCTTTCTCTATTTAAGTCCTTAGGTGTTCTTTCTTGACTTCAATCTAAGCAAGGTTTATGTTTGTTGTTTCAGGTTGCTAGCGTGACATTCGACTTGCTTTTGCTTTTGGCCTTGGGATCATATTTAGTTTTACTCTTCTGTTTTCTTGTGATCACAACCAGGGTATGTTCTATCCTTTTCTTAATCAATTTTAGAAATCTCTCTCATGATATAAAATTATACCCAAACTTCTTTACATCTGCGTAAAACACTTATTTTAAAAGCATTCTCAAGCACACTTTTAGAGTAGGTGTGACATGACTTTTTAAAATAATGCTTTTTTTTCAGTGAATTCTTTTTTATAAGCACTCTACAGAAACACTCTCTAGAATCGATTTTAAGTGCTTTTAAGAATTTCTAAATTATTTTTATTATGTACTCAAACGTTATACAAAATCTTAAAAAGTAATTGTAATTGGTTAAAAAATGGTAGAAAAGCTCACAAAATGTTTTTGTTTCATAGGGTCTTGATGATTTGATCGGTCTATTTAGACGCCCTCCTTCCCGAAAAGTGAAAACAGCTTGATGAGTATTGTTGTAGATTTTGATGCTTGGATTTACATCATTGCTGCCAAATTTTTGCCACCTAGATTAGACAGGCCATACACTATAGGGTCCAATGTGACAAGGTGTCAAACCAATCATCACAGCTAGAGGAACTGAAGGTTTCATTTCATGTGGTATTCCTCTCTGGATTTTCTCATCCTTTAGTTATATCATCCGTGCCATAATAACGTTATTGTGTGCTCACCATATTTAATTTCGTACTGTTTAACCCTCAATTGTGGTTTCCACTTTTGACTAAGATTTCTTTTCTTGAAACTTGTTGGGTCTTATTTGGAGCACCGTCGATGTTAGTGGCAAAAATACATTAGATTCTGTTCAACAGTTAAAAGTCATGAGATAAGAGTTTTCTTTCCCTCCATTTTTTCAGAGAATTTGTATGGGATTTTGACTGTTGGTTTTAGAATTAACTTTCAGGTTAGTCATTAGTTTGTAATTTTGTTAACTATTATCCAGTTCTATCAAATCTCTGTAGTATTTCTGTTTAAAAGCATGGACTTGCTGCTAAGAGATAATATACAAGATTTTATCTCACAAATTTCGAATTCGATTTCAAAATAGTAACACGTTTCTGCTGCTTCACAAACTTTCTTTGGCATTGTGGTGCCATCTTCAGATTCTTCTACCTCTTTTAAATTTACAGATGCTACTGTCTAGAATCCATACTTTGTACATTATTATGATTGGTTAAATCTTGTTCCTGTTATATAGCTTCGTACCGACGATGATTATAGCTCTTTATATTGAGAACAAATTAGGGTTCCTCAATGGAACTCTTTCCAAACACTGGTGAATTACTATTACCTGCTTGGACTTGCAAATGGCATCATGAATGCCTGGATTTTAAGTTCTCTCAGAACTGATTGTTGCTTGTATAATTTACTATAATTCTGCATATGTTATTCGGGTTGATTTGAAGGGAAGATTCCAGCGACAAACTGGTTATTTTTGTGGGGGAAGGGAAGCCATTTAGAATTTCTTCCAATTTGAATATCCAATGGGTATCTTGATGGGGCTTAGTGGGTCTTTAACCAAGATTAGATCACATATTTTTCTCAGGAAGTCTCCACTCTCAATCAGTAGAAGCTTTTTCTTCAATGTCCTAGTAAGAACAATGCAACGTATAATTTGGAAACCCAAGAAAGCTAATTAAGACATGAAATACCAACTACAATTCAAATATTTTGAGGAGGCTATAAACTAAATAAACATGATCGTCTAAGACAATTGTAAAATATTATTTGGCGTAGACAACTATCTATGAGAAACACCATTCCATAGTCTCTACATTAGAAACTACTATGAGAAACACCATGAAACCACCATTCAATTAGAGATCATTGTTTTTAAGGAAAAAAAAGAAGTATTTAAATGATTCATTACGCGAACTCGGGCCTAACTATGGACTATGGCATTCTTACGCAGTTGGCAGTTGAAACCAGTGGAAAAGAAAGGAATGGTAACGGTACTTGTTTGTACTATGCATGACCGGAGAAGTAATCCATGATAAAACATGCTTTACATAGGCCATGTTATAATATACATGATCATGGCTAATCATGCATAAACATCGCATCATTCAATTCAATAGCTCATAATTTAAAACATCATGGTACGTGTTATTCATACATCAAATAGCTCATCAAATCAAGTTCATAGGCGTCCAACACGGAGATTAATCCAAATGTTCTACATTCTCGTGAGCCAACCATAGCTTAGGTAAATCCTACTACATTCTCGTGAGCCAACCATAGCTTAGGTAAACTCTACTACATTCTCGTGAGCCAACCATAGCTTAGGAAAACCCTATTGGAGACCAATTTTACCTACGACCCTTGAAGCATACGGGAAATTGATCTTAAAACTCATCCATAATACTAAAAACACTTATTAATTTTAAACAATAGTCCTAAACTGTGAAAAAAAAAGTTACTAAACGGGCTAAAACTAAGGATAAACTGATCTAAAAAGCTCTAAATTCGGATTAATTTAGACAAAAACACCTTAAACCGATTTGAACCAATTGGATTAACCCTAAACCAATATGCACTAGTAGGATTAACATTGAATTGACTTAAAATATGCTTGAACCTAAGTTGGGACAACTAAAATAGACGTGAACTAGAGTTGTACATGTGAACCAGTGTGTAAACCACAATTGAATCGATGCTGGTGCATAGGACCGAAGCTGACTAGAGCTGAACTGGCGCCGAAGGGAATGACCTGCGTGTGCACCTGTCTGGACTAGATTGCTCGGCTTTGGGTTGCACGCGTCTGAGCATGGCATGCTAGGTGTCACGGTCGTACATTTTCAATTATGCGGCGTTGTGATCTTGACACACATTTTTTTTGCTCGTCTTTTTTATTTCATTGGACCTTAGGCGAGGTTTGTCTTTGGCAACCGAACATAAGTCTTGTCTTCCAAGCTTGTTTGGCCACACACGCGACTTGTGCGTGCATGTTCAATCTTCTACGATTCAACCGACTTGCCTTTACACTAGGCCAAGTCATCTAATTCCGACCTTGCCTCTACTTGGAGCCAATGTCCCTCAGTGCAATGATGCATCTCAACTATTCATTTAGGTTCCTAATTAACATGACCCATATGTCTTGATGTCATCGGCCATCATAGCTCACTCACTCATGGTCTTTGAGACCAGACCTATGTGTCGTTCATATCATCAAGACATCATGAACATCCATCCATCCGAGTTATATTGAGTTATATTGAATTATTGGACCCTCCTGTGTCCATTCTAGTTCATTTACGCCCCTTGAGGTGGGGCTCGCAAGCCCAACAACAACATTTTTTCGTCATGGTCACATCCCTCATTGAAGCAAAGTTAAAGCTTTTTTACATGGTTCTTTCAGTTATTGGCACTAAACTTCAGTTATCTCGTCTTGGCCACCTTCATGTGGCAGTCACTACATTGACGATTCTCTTGGTCTTCCCACAGCTTCATTCTTCGGTTGCCTTTATATCCAGCTGGGTGCTCCTTCTCGAGTAAATGTTGGCCTTCACATCTGCTGTGAAGCCACCCACCTTAAGTAAGGGAGGATGTCTCAAGGAATTCACTTGTGCTCGTTTCTGGGAGAACTCTTAAGAGGTGAGCAACTCATTTTCTCGAGCTCTCTCTCAAACTTGACTGCCTCTCTACAAAGTGTGGTATTGTGCATAATCTAGCACATGGGCCGTGCATGTCTCAACTGATCTCTGACTTCTTTGCTTGCAACCATCGTCTTTATTCATCTTATATAGATGGCTCTTTGGAAGACATTGACCTGGTATACCTTATGATTCATATGTTACCCAATTTGGAACCCAAAGACCTTGACAAATGAGCTTGGCTTCAACCGACGACTCGTTTCCGATCCTAACAACACAACTACCCTATCATTACTGACACTCTTGACACTCTTATGCTTACTATCTTGTCCGACTAGACACACAAAGTGTAGCACTGATACCAACTATCGCGGTCGTCCATTTTTAACCTGCGACATCATGATCTTGACAAGCTCATAACAAACCTTGAGGAGAATTCAAGGCTCATATACATTTTTCACCTGTTTTTGTGGCTTCGTCGAACTTTAGCCAAAGTTTGTCTTTGCCAACCAAACACAACTTGTGCAAAACTCAAGTTTGTTCAGCCACACAAGTTGCAAGTGCATGCATGTTCAATCTTCTGCGACCCAACAAACTTGTCTCTCCACTAGGTCAAGTCATCCGATTCGACCTTGCCTCTACTTGGGGCCAAGGTCTTTAAATGTGCAATATCGCATCTCATTTTGATGCCATCCCAAGTCTCGGGATGCCATCAACCATCATAGCTCGCTTGGTCATGGCCATCGAGAATTGACCCATTTGTCGTTCATATCATCAAGACATCCCAAACATTCATCCATTCGGGTTATATCGAGACATTAGGTCATCTTGTGTCCATGCTAGTTCATTTGTGGAATTCGAGTTATGAGGCACATGCAGACAAGGCAAGGTAGCAACACGGTAGTGGCTCCCAACTGGTCATGCGAGGGCCAAGACAAGGCGAGTGACATGATGCGACCGAGGAGGATGGTGCATCTTCTAAATGACACATGGATGGATGTTCGAGATGTCCCGATGTTATGAACGACATATGGGTCCATTCTTGATGGGCAAGACCGAGCGAGCTATGATGGTCGGATGACATCCCAGGACTTGGGATAACATCATGACATGAAGGTCATGTCAATTGGGAATCGAGATGATAATTGAAATGTAACGTTGCGTTGAGAGACCTTAGTCAAATGACTTCCTAGTGTTGAGGCAAGTCGATTGGGTCGAAAAAGATTGAAGATGAACAAGCAGGTGGCGTGTGTAGCTTAACAAGCTTGGATTCCACACAAGATGTATTTGGTTGGTGAAGACGGACCTTATTTAAAGTCTGATGAAGTCACTAAGAAAGGTGAAAATGAATATAGGGCTTGAATTCGTCTCAAGGCTTGTCGTGAGCATGTTAAATACGATCATGACACAAGGCGTGTGGGTTGGCTACTTGGTGAATTGGATTGGATTGCACGTAGACCATATGCTACTCTTATTTCTCAAGTTAAGGTAACGCATCCCAGTATGAATGATAACACCGCAGTGTAAAGGTCATGGGATCGAAGCTAGGGTAGTATAGGGTAGTATGTTAACATTTCAAAATAACACAACACAGTAAATTTAACCAATCCCAACTAATACAAATCACAATCAACACTGATAAAACTCTTGATAAACACTGATTTTGCTAAAGCCCAACAATTGAATCTTGTTAAAAGAATCCAAAATTTCCTTTGTGAATTATATAGAATCCACATTTGACACCTCTATATATATACACTACACATTTAAAATAATCTCTTATGGCACATTAGCATAGAAAGATCAGTAGAGTCCCTTAGGCATACCAAAAACCTCCAATCGAGACAAACAAAGCTAACAAAATCAACAAAGCAAATATCATGACTCGAGCATAGCCCCGAACAACGCTAACCGAAGAAGCAGTGTTCATCAACTGGCTTTGTGATAGTTCTGAGGATGATAGCCTTGATTTCTCAACCATGTATCTGGAATCACCATTTTGCATAGCCTCCAACTTCTTTGCTCCAATGGCTTCTCTCCATTTCAATCTGATTCTCCGATTTGCACAGCCTTGGTTCGGTAGCCATTCCAAATACTCATTCCAGTCCTGCTGGTACTTTCTCTCTGCATCTGATCTATGGAAAACCAGTGGGAACAGATCCGAAGCAGCATTGTAAGGCGCAGATGCATCCAGGTTAAGAATGTCGTCTTTTAGTATGTCGGAGTAGAAATCATCAGAACCATAATCCTGGATACAACAATGTGGGGCTTTAGTAGTCGATGTGTAGGGGGTACTAGAAGAGAATATTCTTAAGAGTCGGTATCAATTTATGTCTAATTGCTCCACATATAGTTCCTCTAACCATAGCTTCTAAACGAACTAGAGTCCATTCGAATTGATCTAGTAAGAGATCCGCGATAGAACGAATCCGTTTATTTTTCAAATGATTCATATCGTCAAGTGTACTCATTTCAAATTTTAGTCCAATCAAATGATCTGCAGCTACGAATATACCTCGCGGTAACAAAAATATATTGTTCTCAGGTATATCGAGGTATATCGAGATTAAGCCTCTAGCTTTCAAAACTATAAGGGATGAGAGGAAATTTTAGAATATATAGTCAATTGTTTCCATCTTAAGATTGGTAAAGAGTACCTAGAAATCTATAGATCCATGGCGTAAATATACTTCGAACAACAAGACTAATGGTGACAGGATATTAGAACTTACCTTCTGATCACCAGAAGACTCCACAGGTACAGCTTCTGCGACATCTTTTTGATTGGACTCGGATGTAAAATCGACCTGCTCGCCAGAATGAGCTTGCAACGAGGATAAATTCATTTGACTTGAAGCAGCTCGGTTTGAGCAACTATGTTGACGAAATTCATTATTCCTCCTAAGGCGGCAAACAGCTAGAAAATCCTGCGCCATTCAAAAGATAGTTCATCAATTTTATCTTGAATTCAAAATACTAAATATACATACAATGTGAGATCCCATATTGGTTGTGTAGGAAAACGAAACATTCTTTATAAGGGTGTGGAAACCTTTCCCTAACAGACACGTTTTAAAAACCTTGAGGGAAACCTGAAAGGGAAAGCCCAAAGAGGACAATATCTGCTAGCGGTGGGCTTGGACTTGGGCTGTTATATACAAGGTGTCAGAAAAGAAGCGCAACTATAATTGCTAAAGGGGAGACATTTTTACACCATGAGATAGCCAAAAAAGAGCAAAAAGGATGTCAATGGCTGTCTCCTAAATACTTTGTGGTGTCTTTCATTCATAGTGACCACAAAAAGGAACTAGTAAGTGAAGCCATAGTCTTCTTCCCATGTTAGAAAATATGCCTAAAGGAATGCACATGTAAATGAATTCTTGACTTTGGGAAAAGAGATGAGTTCAATAACAACCAAGATCCTTCGAAGAGGATTAACAAATATTTGAAGAACAATGCGTATAATTCAGTTTGGACATGTCAAATGACCCTAGAAAAATTTGGACCTAGATTCCTGGACTTGGATAATGATAATCCTGATTGATTATATTAAGTATGCATGCTAATGGCCCTTCAATTTCAACATTATGCATTTTTTCTTCGAGGATTTAATGGTATAAAACTCAAAGCACTAAGTTAACTTTAAATCATAGCCAATTAGTAATCCATGCCTATGATAAATAAAATCAACCCTAAAGCATGTGTTGGTTAGATCAGTTATGATTATCAACACATACAACAATGAGCATATAGATCAATAAGATTCTATTACGCAAAAGATCTTTCAAGTTCGGGCAATAAGCTCACAATCATACATGGTGGTGTTTGAGGGCTCAAAAGACAATGAAGCCTTTTTGTTTGAATGTTTGGATCATCTTGCACTCACCTCAACTAATCTCATAAGACAAATTTTTTGATTCTACTACATTTAGTTGCCAGGAAACCGGTCACTCCATGGTTAAACTCATTCCTTCTAAGCTGCTTATTATTATCATGGGCCTTATGGACCACTAGGCCAACTCATGATGGTTGATAATGAAGTTTTTATTCAACTTTTGTATAGAACTTCTAACTTTGCTCAACATTTACTTTCTTTTTTCGAAGTGTGTTCTCGCCCTAAAACCTAAAATCTAAAGACATCATGGATCTCCCTAACTAAGCTCACTTGAAGATTCAAGCACACAAATTCCAGGTGGGTATCACTGAGTGTGAGCATTAGCCAATGAGGCTACCTCTTGGATGTTAGATGGCCCAAAAAGATAATGAAACCTTCATTTAACTTTTGTATAGGACTTCAAACTTTGCTTAAATTTTTTTCTCTTTTTCGAAGTCTGTGCTCCTAAGATCCAAACTTTGGAGCCATCAAGGGTTTCCCATAAACTCACTTGAAGATTTGAACACGCGAACTCTGGGTGGGTGTTGCTCACAGATCACGAGGATAATTCAACATGGCTGCCTCTCCTCGGGGGCTTTTACCTTACATTTAATTTACAAATCTAGATTTAGATTTCATAATGGGTCATGAGTTTCTTTTTGGGCTTCTCTCTCTAGTTGTTTTCTGCAGCTTTAGCTCTGTTTATGTTATTTTTCCAGCCATTAATTTTAGATTTCTTTTACCTACCTTATTCTAAGCTAAAAAAAAAAAGAAGCTGATCCAGATTGTTCGACCTCGATTCTTGATCAAAACAGATCACTCGTTGTCGTCTTGAAGCAGATCGATTCATACCATGAATGCATGGAACTTACCAGCAGTTTGACTCCCAACTCAGAAGCCCCTTGCTGAAAGTTCCAATGATTTACCTTCAACTGGATTCATAATCATGCAAAGTTACCATCAAGGTTCAGAATAAACATAGGAAACAACCATGTACTACTACTAATCATTCACTACACAATCTAAAGCCTAGACCTCAAAGATGTATCGATACAATCGAATTGTTGTAACACTTCCTATACTAATTCAAACTATATCAGGCATTTTTTTCCTGGAGTAGATAAACTTCTCAAAGTGAAGTTCCACCATACTTCGACAGATTCCTAGTTCAACAAGTGAGGCGAACGATAAAGGCGACAAAATCCATACAAGACATATTTATCCAACATGGAAACGAGCAACAGAGTGGTTAAAGGTAACACGATGACACCAAATCACCATAGGGTCACCACCAAAAGTAAGAGCTGCTTTGGAAATTCAGCAAAACAGGGTAATCAAATTGTTTATCCTACAACAGTTTCTCAAACAAGCCACAAGTTCAACGAGAAAATTTGCTCCAAAAGTAATCAACATTTTCCAAATTGGTCACCAATAACATAAAGAAACTTACCTGAGCTTTATTCTTGGCGTTAAATTCATGCATAATCCACTCTGTCCTTTCCCCTTTTGGTGCACGGCCAGTATGGAAAACTAGAGTCCTCTTGGTACCAATAACATTGGAACCTGACTTTACATTACGCTCTTTCCCTGTGGCTTTCCAGTACCCTAAATCAGTCGCTCTCCTGGTCTGATTACCCTTCGGGTACTTTTTTCCCCGAGGGGAGAAGAAGAACCACTCATTATCGGATTGAATTATAGACTTAGCTGATCACACGAAGAAAGCAAACAGTTCTAATCAAACACCAGAAAAAGCCCAAAAGAATTGGAAATAGCCATAGATGATTCATTTCAAAGAAATTCAAAGTTGAACGTAGGGTTTTTGCCTAGGGCTCAGATGCAGAGACAGAAGTAAGAACACAAGATCATATAAGCAAACACTAACCAGGTAAGTCCCAGGGTTCGTACTTATAAATTTCAATCTCCACAATCACTTCAACGCTCTTCTCGTAGCCTTCCAATTTCTTCTTGAGGTAAAACGAAATCAACTCTTCATCAGTCGGCGAAAACCGAAAACCAGGAAACATAGAAGAAACCGCCATAGAAAGCTGCACTTCCCTGGATATCCCATTCTCAGCAGCAGCAGCAGCAGCAGCAGCCGCCGCCGCCATTGGCAACAACCTCGAGTGATCGAAACGGAAAAGGAGAAACAGAGGAAAAGGGAAAGGGATCGTATATTGTTGGTGGTTTTGGTGTGGCGAAAATGCTTACCGAGAAGAATTCTTTTCTTTGGTCGCACGTCAAATGGGATTTTGTTGAAGCCATTTGAAGCCTCGAGAAACGTGAAGGACGCGTGGGGATTGATTTAGGCTTCGAAAGAACGTGTATGGCGTCAGGCATATCTGGACAGTTGAATCGGAAATCCATGGTTCTGTTGGCGCCATTCCAATGGCGATAAGCTCCTCTGTTGGCGCCATTCCAATGATGACAAGCTTCTCTGGACAGTTCATTGTTTTGTCCAACAAATTTAAGTGACGGAGAATACCCATTTCCATCCGGATCCTCTTTGTCTAACGGAGTAGAAATCTCTCACTACTTCCTCCCCCATTCTCGTTTTAAGTGGGAATTCTCCACCCCATATGGTTCCAACATTTCCGTGCATCCCTTGGAACGTGTTTACTTATTCCTTGTTTCCAAGAACAAAAACTATTCTCACAAACCAACACGAGTCATTCCAACATGTTTTATTCTCAATCATGTATCTTAGTAAAATTTCAAAAAGGTCGTCCAACGTAGATAGATCATTCCCGAAGCAACGAGACCGTAAAATAGCTTTACCGAGTTGCTGGATGCACTTGGAACGTTCAGTTCAATTGCTGCTCTTCTCTCCTTCACCTCTATTCCCTAATATTACCTGACCTTCTTGGCTTCGCCCCTTCCCCTATCGGTCTCGCAATTCCATGTAAACTCGGTCTCATGCCTAAACCTCTTGGTATTTTATGGACCTAAGATAGGGCACATCCCTCACGACATAAGATTGAAAGATCCAAACCTTCCTCTTCGGAGCGCAAACGGACGTGACCACAGTGAAAGAAGGAAATCTTATTCTGATTCTTTGCTGCTTTACCGAGTGAAAGGCTGAAATCCAGATCATTCATCGAGAGTCTCCCTATAAAGTTTATGTGCACCTTATTGGTATATGTAATAACATCTTTTTATAAAATGTGGATGAGGAAACACATTGAAAACAATTAGAAAGAAAGTAATGTTATAGGCTAAAAGCAAATAAGCAACAACCACAACTTTGATAACATATAACGGAAGAATTGACAACTAGTCACATCCCTCTACCGTACATTTTGAGTCATTTTGGTATTAGCAAGTATAGACATGAATTTGGTGAACGGTCAAACATCCCTGTGTTGACATGACAAGGATAGTAAAGACCAAACTACACGTGAAAACAAGTAAAAGGGATTCAGAATGGACATGTAGCAATGGACAATACACCCTAGACAAGCATGTTTGAGACATGCAACATGTGAATACAGGCAACGTGCCTTGGACAAACATGTCCAAGACATCTAACACATAACTATAGGCAACACGCCTCGGCAATTTTCCTTCCATTTTCCTCACTTCTTCGTCAAAGTTGTTTGTCAATGTTGTCATCGCCTTTGCTTTAATATATTTATTTTTAATTTAAATTTATCTTTTTCCAAGGTTTTACGTTCATAGGCACAAATTTGAAGTGGATGATAATCTAGAGTCGTGGTGTTCTTTTATGTATTTTAAGACTTTTATTTACTTTAAATTAAATTTACACAGTGGTTAATTATATTTACTTAGTGGGTTATGAAAGTTACAACCCTTGAAATCTCACCGAAATCTCACCGAAGGTTAAGAGTTTTCATTTTGAGACTACATAAAGTCAGATATGTCATAAGACTTGAAAAAGGTAATAAAATGAGTATTTATGCTTTCTTTTAACCAATAGTCTTTGCAATATTTAGATTGCATGTTTAGAATCATTTAAGCTTAACATGATCGATCTTGGTTGTGAAGTGATTCGAATCTCAATCAAATGTTCTTGCCTTGAGATACTCGATCAACAATTTAATATGGAGTTTACTTTCCATTGAAGTGGTTCCTTATCATTAGGGCTAAGTGTTCAACTTTCTTTTAGCCGAGGGCCAAGTTTATTTGTCATTCTATTTAGTTTAGATTGCATGTTTAGAATCATTCAAGCTAGACATGATCGATCTTGTTTGTGGAGTGATTGAGATATTCGATCAACAAGGTAATCTAAATCTTACTTCTTTTGTAGTGATTCCTTATCATATGATATCAGAGCTTTCCCTTGGGTTGATTCCTTATCACCATTAGTTCGAACTAGAACAAAGTCTTACCTTATATATGCATGACACATAGGTATACGATACAAAGAATATTAAATAGCTAACCAAATCATCCTAAAACCCGTAGAACAATCTTGATGGTAAATATGGTTCGATGAGTTGAATGATGAGTTATGAATTGCAAATATTTGATATTTTATTATAAGGTAGATATTTGCCTTCTTACCGTAGCTATCTTTCCATTTATTACTTTTTCCATTTTATTTGATTATAAACAGATAACTTTCACATTTAAGTGGGGGTGGATTAAGCAAACATTCTCAATTATGATGGTAAAAAGTCTATCAATACCTCGACATTGCAAGCACTTTTCAATTTCTCGCTCCTATTGTCTCTCCTTTCCGATTAGTTATTTGAAAAAGGTTCATAATTTTTGTGTAGTTTCCAATCATCAATGAAATTAGCCATTATAATCGTGCAATTAATATTCTGAATAGAAGTCCATTTATCAGTCCTTAATTAAACTCCTCGACTACATCGAGTTATGACACTCTTTCTCTTCGTCAAGTACAATTGAGAACAATCTTTTGCAATTTTGACCGTGATGGAAATGCATTTTCGAACATTTATGAAATCCTTCACTCGAACTTAGAATGACAATTCATCAAATACGATCATACAAGCAAGCATCGCTCTCCAATCGTCGAGTGAAAGATGTAAAAAAAAAAAAAAAATTCAAAATATATCTCCAAGAACAGTCCGGTCAAGCTCTTCCCGTCAATCACGGGAATGCTTGACAGTGCAATCCACCCGATCAGTCCAAATTCGATCACGTTCAGATCTCTCCGCAACCAGTCTCTTTGAAAGCTTCATTCTCCAAAATCATATGACATGTTAGGAATACGACTACTTATAAACCCATGTTCATTTTCTAAATTAGCCAATGTGGGACTCTTTTCCAACAATCCTCCCCTCGAACAAAGTACACTATAGAGCCTACCCTGTGGCCTATGGAGCCCTCAAATAAACTCCCCTTAATTAAGGCTCGACTCCTCTAGAGTCCTCGAACAAAGTACACTCTTTGTTCGACACTTGAGGATTCTATTGACATGACTAAGTTAAGGGCATGACTCTGGTACCATGTTAGGAATAACCACTCTCCACGATGGTTGATATTGTCCACGTTGAGCATAAGCTCGCATGGCTTTACTTTGGATTTCCCCAAAAGGCCTTAAGTCATTGTAGATGTATTCCATGATCATTTCCTAAATTAGCCCACGTGAGACTCTTTCCCAACAATCTTCCCTTTGAACAAAGTACATTATAGAGTCTCCCCTGAAGCCAATGGAGCCCTCGAACAAAGTACACTTTTATTCGACACTTGAGTCACTTTTGACTATACCTTCGAGGCTGATAACTTCTTTGATTGACATTTGAGAATTCTATTGACATGACTCAGTTAACAAACTGATAACCACTTTCCATGTTAGAAATAACCACTTTCCACAATGGTATGATATTCCTTACCTATAAACTCGATCATTCCTAAATTAGTCAATGTGGGACTCTCTTCCCAACCTAACAAACTGATAAAATAAGATCGTCACACTCGCCAGTGAAGTAATCGCTTACGATGTGAACCTTTGGCCAGATGCGCCCGCCACGCGAAACGGATTCCTCGCGGGCACCAGGGATTTGATGAACCCTACGATGACGAAAAGAAAAGAAGGCGAAATCAATTTTCAAAGTAGAGTTGAGAATCGATTGCACGTAGCGGTGGATTACCGGAGACGAGACGGGGAGCTTTGGAGGGAGGAGAATAGAGAGAGGAGGTTCCGAGGCCGACAACGGTGGGAGAGGTGGTGGCGAAGGCGGTGGCCATTTTGGATGATTCGTGGGAATAAGGGCTTGAGTGGTGCGGTTCGTTTGTAGAAGAAAGGGCGTGGGATTTTCTTTGGGATTCGATCGATGTGGATATTGGATGCATTTTTTTTATGAATCAGGATTTGACACGTGGAAGTATTTGGATAAAGTGGGCCTTCTACTCCTCTCCTGAATTCTTTGTGGCGGCGGTCGTGGGATCTCTAGATTTTCATTTTGAAATTTTGAAAATTAGAAAATTAATTTTTTATGAGATTGTTTAGAATTACATTAAAAACATTACAATGGATAATGTAAAAATATAAATAAAATAATTAATTTTTTTATTAAAATTAAATGATTACTTGAGAACGAGAGAGAGAGAGAGAGATGAGAGATGTGATTTTTTTTACGGAGAAACTCGTCTGAAGGAAAAGCTAATGAACGCTACAACTCCCGACTCATTTGAATAGGGATGTTTATAGCTTTAAGTACGTTTTGAAATTGAATCTTTCTAACCAAGCATTTTATTTGCTTTCCATTTAAAAAAAAAAAAAAAAAAAAAAAAAACTAATTATTTGCTTGTTCATCGTCAAATTGATCAATTTAGTTACTATTTATGGTTTGGAATTCACTCAATTTCTCCTTTAAAGTGAAAGACTAAAAGAATAGAACTTTGACTTTGACTTCAAAAAAGTCAAAGTTGAAGACTTTGACTAAGTTAAAATTAAGACTATTTAATTTCTATTTAAATGAAGTATCTAAATGTTGACCTCTCTCTTGGAAGAGATAAATTGAATGATTAGAGGAGGTTGTTTGGATAAATATTGTATTTAGGACTTATGCCCAATGCAAATATATAACTCTAAATGTTTTGATTGTGATGTATTATAAACATGTTTTAAATGTTTTGGGCCATATTTTTATGTATATTATATAATTGTAATTAACCAAAAATAGAAGTGTATATTGAATCCAAGTATATATTAAACCCGACCCAACCCTAATTATAATAGGAGTATATATTAAACCCTACCCAACTCCAATTATAAGCAAGTTTCAGGTTCATTGGACAAATTTTTGGGTTGGTCCGAACCGAATTTTTTTTATGTATGTGTGGGTTAGCCTTTATGTATGTGTGGGTCGGCTAACCTGGTTTTCAAGTACAATTAGAATCTGCAAAAAAATTTAAAAAAGTTCAAAATTTTCAATTCTATCTTATAAATCATACATTTAAAAATTTTCAATTCTATTTTATAAAATCTCGAATATTTTCAAATGCTTATAGATTAGGTATATATTGAATATTTTCAAATGCTTATAGATTAGGTATATTTTTTATTTCAATATTTTTCATTTTTGTATATTTTTTTATTTCAATATTTTTTATTTTTGTATATTTTTTATTTCAATATTTTTCATTTTTTCATTTTTATATTAATAAATTAAAAGGTTAAAGGGTGTATATTAATAAATTAAAAGGTTAAAGGGTGTTAATATGTTTGTGATTTACCAAATAAATAAATAAATAAATAAAATTACTTTATTTAATTTCTTTTCTATTTTTCAGAATGCCTCCAATCCATACAACACACCCGCATGTTTC
Organism: Cucurbita pepo subsp. pepo; assembly: GCF_002806865.2. Lineage (NCBI taxonomy): Eukaryota > Viridiplantae > Streptophyta > Magnoliopsida > Cucurbitales > Cucurbitaceae > Cucurbita > Cucurbita pepo. The sequence continues at coordinate 4,767,954 of NC_036646.1, forward strand.
TCCACCTCATTCTGTACAAAAAACGTGTCCCTCATCTTCTGAAACGCATGCCACGTCAGCAAACTATCCGAACCGGCCTGATGGCACTTCCCAACCGCCCGGTTCACATTCAAACTCTTCGCTATCCGGTCCAACCCGCCGTACAGGCTCTTGCAGAACCGCATCATGTACTTCACATCGTACACGTTATCGCCGAATAAAACCCTTAGAACCCCGAGGAATTCATCCAGCCGATTAGGAAGGCTCTTTTGAGTCAGAATCTTAATCAAATACGCGAAGTCATACGCGCTGTGAAACGTCACCCAACTCACTGAGTCATTACAAACGAGTCCCGACGACATCATCAACTCGGCAAATCGGCGCGAGTCGATTCCTTCCACGCGGTTCCGGTCAAAATCGATGCCCTGACGGCGGAGAAGATCGATGGAATCAGGCGCGTATATGTCACGCGCTAGATCGAAATCCATGAAGTTGAACTCCCAAATGAATCGACTATCATCGGTGCCTAGATCTGGTAAATTTCCATCGGAATCGGAGAGAGTGATACCGATCTGTATGAGATTGAGAGCATCGACGTTGGATTTGAGGAGTTTGTAGTGATCAGAGGAGGAGGAGCGATTTAGAGCGTTGAAAGGCGCGGTTGGAGCGGTGAAAACGATTCCGGGGAACTCAGTGTCCATTGAAACGCAAGGAAAGTGATCGATCAAATCGCGGATCAACTGGAACTCAGATTCGAGATTGGAGGCCCAAACTTCACGGATTTTGATGGATTTGTAGTGATTGTTGTTGAGATCGTGGCTAACCATGGCCGAATTCTCGAGATTTGATCCGATCTGATCTGAAAACAAGATTGGAGTGAGATTTGGATGAAGAAAAAAAAGGAAGAAGATGAAGTTCTTATAGAAATTGAAAAGGGAGAAGTGAGGGATTTAGGGGAAGGTGCGAGGATGGATGCAGTGTATTGTGAGGTTGAACGCGTAATTAAATGTTTTGACTCGGAGACTGGGGCGAGTTGACTCGGTCCAAATTGGGTTCTCTACGGCCCCTTTTTTTTTTTTTTTTTTAAATAATAATAATATTAAAAAAAAAAGAGTTAGTGGGCCAACTTTTTCTGTCTTCGTGCCACTTTCTTCCTGGAGTGTTTAAGCTGATTCCCATTTTTTCTTTTTTCTTTTTTAATTAAAAAAATTAAATTAATGCAATTTTAAACGTGGGGAATTTAATCTTTTTTCTTTTTTAATTAAAAAAATTAAATTAATGCAATTTTAAACGTGGGGAATTTAATCTTTGGTGTTGAGGTTATTTTTATCATTTTAAAAAAATTAAATATTTGGTCGTAAATTAAATAACACTTTTTAATAAAGGTTTTCATAAAATAACATTTAAAAAAAATTAAATATTTGGTCGTGAATTAAATAACACTTTTTAATAGATGTTATTTTTTTTTAGTAATATAGTTTGAATGATATATAATAATAATACTAGAGTGGGATCATTCTTTGGGCGGGTCCTCTCCTAAAATTGATTTATGGGATACTATTTAGTTAGTTCGTGTGATGTGTATAGTTCGGTGTTGAGTTTTGATATGTCATCATGATTGATCCCTATCGACCAGACCAGACTAAACATTGATGGAATGGGTATCCACTTTATGTAACCTGCATATAATTTTTATGTCAAATATTAATTTTTTAACGAAAGAATTTATAATAAGAATTTAAATATTTTGTAGTTCACCTTTATACAAACTCACAAAAGATTTAAATAAAATTATTTGTATTTTGTATTTTCAATGCTTCCATATTCTTATGGAACTATGGTTTTACCACCTCGCTTTGAACTAGAAACTTTCTCAACACTAATCACCAAATATTTGGCGTGGAAAGTAATCGATCAAATACTTCTCTATCTCCTCTCTCACTAAGGAAGCCATTGTTATCGTCGTTGGTCTCTCCAGCACATGACGTTTGGCTTACGTTGAAAACTACATGCAACCATCATTCGAAAGCCTGTGAACTAAGACTCATGAATGACTTGCCGCTGATGAAATGCGACACCAAACCTTTTGCTGAGTATGTTCGTACCTTCATAACAATTTTTGTCCAACTTCATGTCATTAATAGACCCGTCGCAAACATTGATAAACTGTTGATGTCTTGATAGACTTACACCTATGATATAATGGATACCCATCATAAAGGGTCAAATATGGTAATTATGATAAACTGTAATAGAAGGCTAAATATCATATAAGATATTTGTCTATAATAAATGGTCAAATATGATACATATATTAAACCATAATTTAAAGCTAAATATCCTTAACCATATCTAATAAAAATATGGTAGTTCGTCGCATCAAAGACATTTTAGTTGCTCTACCTTGTAATTCTTCTTAATAATTTCGTTAATGGTTTTCACTTGCTAGTCGGCTTGAGGGTGTGCAACCGAGGAGGAGAGGTGTTTGATGGCGAAACACGCTTGCGGTAAGGTTTGCAATGGAAATGAATAATAAGAAAGTCATCGAAAAATACGAGGAAACGGGTAAGGAAGATGAAGTCCATGAGTTTCGGGTCGGATCCAGATCGGGTACCCAATTGGTGATCCAATACTGCAATCATCTGTCAGCAACTCAAATACCCTCACGGCCCAAGAACCAACCCTCGGCCAACCCGTAGGGCTAAACCGAGCCCAGACCTGCAACCCGAAACTGCCACATCAGCCCACCTACAACACCTCGGCCCAAGCCTGCACTTGCGGCTCAGATCGATAAGCTGAAATAACCTGCAGCAGCCCAACTTCATGACCCGTGACCCGCGCCTCGGCTTACATGGCTCAATCGCCTTTGGCTCGGCTCCACGGCTCAAAAACCAGTTCCTTAGCTTGGTAAAGGGTATTTTTGCCCAATTTCTACCGTTTCAACCATCTCCAAGCTGATGTTGACCCTAATTAAGGTAATTGATGTCATTATGATGCCTTATTCCCAAATTCATTTTAAGGAAACACTAGCTAAGGTCAACCAAGTGACCTTATTATAGGATAGGCTAGACGACTTGTTTGATGATGATGACACGTGCTTAGTGGCCCCTGATTATATTAATGCTTTGTACTTATGATGCTCTGTTATATTATATGATGATGTATAATATATGATGTATGATAATGTGAATGAGTTATATGATGATTTCATATGATATTGTATGATGATTATGATGTTGTATGATGATGATGCATGATAACATGACGATGTAAGACGTACGATTATAAATTTCCTTAATATGACATTGTTTTCCATATTAAGATGAAAGACATGTTTTAAATGTCATGTTGCATTATGACAATGATTTTCCTAGGACACAACCCTAGTTAATGTGAATGATGATGAATGTACAAAGACCAATGAACGTATATTACTTATTGTAATATGTGAAAGGAACTTAAGGTAGTGTCACAAAAATGTTTTAAAGATGAGAAATTATAGGGACCTCATGCATTATGTGTGTACATATACGTCGAGCTACTTTCCCTTGTATGATGATGAGTACAGACGTGTACACTAGATGATGATGATTAGCATCATGTTCGCATGACACTCAGGAGTCAGTTGACCTCCGAACGTCGTTATGGACAACTAGCTCGACTATGATGGGTCTAGGGGGTGCGAACTGCCTGGGGATCCACACTTGTATATGTGGGTCATGTGTAGGAAAGTACTACCCATCTAATGTTGTCCGGACGGGAGGCCACCCCTTTGATGGTTTTAACAATAGGTCTCTATAACATGAGTGACATGTGTTTGCATTTCCCGACCCTAATAGCGGGATCACTTACTGAGTATTTCTTAAAATACTCAGCCGTGCGCTATTTCTATTTCAAGTAAAGGTAAAACACTCATGTACGGTTGACAACGACATTGCAATTAGAGACCATGACATGTGCATAGGCTAGTAGTATTTTAAATTCTTAGACTTGGTTTAGTACACGATGTTTTGCATTTAATTTTTTACTTTATTTATTTATTATTCTTTTTTATCTTGTTTTGAATATGTTTTCAAACTCGTAAAACCAGTTGAAGTTATATTTTAAGGTGAAGATTATGTTTCACAATGGCGTTTTAAATGTTTAATTCCACATAAGAGTATAAAGTATGATAACAGTAACGACTTTAGGTTATTAGAAATCTAAGATCGTTACTGTCTTTTAACTATGAAAATGACATAGGCCACAGTAAAATAATCACACAGTTATGTATATATATATATACTTATTTATTATTTTTTTTTTTTTTTGTCAAGACATAGGAAAGGAATATGGTCTTGTCAAAGCTAAGGGCACTATTCGTCCAGATGGGTGGGCATATCGTTTCCCGAGTACCAATACTACTATTTTATACTACTGGTCATCAAACCTCATCGAGTTATTGCCATTAAACATGTCAGACTCAGCCACTGACGTAGCCATGCATCAAAGGAACTTCGGATAGTAGTGATTGCTTGCATTGGTGTCTCCCTGGTATCCCGGACACATGGAACATGATCCCTTATTGCTAAAATATAGCTTCGTTTGTCCTAAAAGTTTACTTTTTGACATTCAACTTTGCCCCGTGAGTAATCAAGGAAGGTATCTTAATTTGCAGCCTCTAGTAAAGATGATCACTACGAGGTGGGTTTGTTAGGGAGAGTGATGGGAAGAAGAGATGCAATTGTATAATCACAATTTTATATCAGCTAATAGTTCATTTATCAAATGAAATTTTCGTTCTATGGAAATTCAACAATAGTCATCTCGTTATTTGATTACCCTTGTAAGGAAATTTAACATTCGACCTCTTGAGTGCTCGAAACTACTTGTAAAATACAATTGATTATGATCCTTAATATTCATCTGACTCAAAATTCAAGTTCGTTCATATTTTAAAATGTGTCAAATAAAAAAAAAACAAGATGCTAACATTCAAGTTTGTTCATGTTTTAAAATGTGTCAAACCAAAAATCAAGATGCTAACTAAAATTATGAATAATTTTCTAAGGTTGTTGGTTTGCATTTTAATTCTTTCTAAAAAAAAAATTATATTATTAATTAAAACAAGTTTTGGATGAAACACGTTATATTATATTGTTGGAATTAAATGATCTAGACAAAAATTTGAAATAAAAAAATGTTTATGGTATAATATACAATATAGTTTAATTTTTGTGAATTATTATTTTATATGATAAAAAGGAGAATTGAGTGCAAACAAATTTTGAACCATTTATATTTACAATTTTGTTTTAATATTATTTGTGATTTATATAATTATTTTTTGGTTAAGAATTTTCTCTATTTTTTTTTAAAATTATTTTTTAGTTTTTGCCTAATTTTCATAGTGGATGATTAAATTATTTTAAGTTATTTTTAATGTTAAATGTCGCTGAATAAATTAATTACGATAAGTTCTTTCTATACATCTTATTTTGTTCTGCTTCCTAATTATTTTAACATTTATACTTAAATGATCGGAAGATAATAAACATATTCGAAATAAAATTAGAGAATTTGTATAATAAATTAGTTGTTAAAAAAAGATATATATATAGATAACTATGTGATTATTTTATTGTGGCCTATGCCATTTTCATAGTTAAAAGAGAGTAACGCCCTCCATATAGAGAGAGAGGGCTTAGTGTAAGCAAGAGAGCAGTCTAATGCTCGTAGAAATCTTTGAGGACATCTTCAAAAGATAAGAGATTGTGCGGTAACTCGTGAAATATAAAGACATCCACCTTTGCAATATATGACCTAGAAATACGATCATCATTTATAGCTTCTATCACAATAATATAAAGCATGCGAGGAAGACGTACTTTGATCTGACTAGACATACCGTTCACCACACGCTTGTAAATTAAAGGACACCCACCTATCCAGTTATTCATTTCCACGGCAAACCTTCCAATATTTTGCACTTTTTCTACATTGACATCCTTAATTGGAACTAGATTTGAAGGCAACACTACTTCAGACATCATTTTGGGACACCTTTAATAGATAGCTTCAATAAACATTTCTCATGAATATTTTGGAGTTCGATATTTATAGTTGTGGTTGAATGCTACTCAAATTGATATAGTCCAATCTTACAACATAGACTACAACTAATTTATTACTAGAAGTACAAACATTATATAGGTATATTTTTCACATTACACATTAATAGTCCAATACAATTAAGGTTAATTAAATTTGTAGGTAGACGTTTGGATTAAGCTCGGTGGAATACGTAATCTTAAATCATACGAGAATAAGTTATTTCGATGCTTTCTTTATAGCCATTTAATGTAGTTTGAAAGCTAGCACGTCAAATATTACGATTGACTAACTACAGCTTTAATTTTGTTATTCAAGGGGCCGTTTAGACTAAAGAAGCGAAGATGGGAATGAACATAGAAATGACAAAGGGAAATTAAGTCTTAAACTTTAGTACATGGTTTTAAAGATGGGACGTGAGAATAAGTTAAAGAGTATTCGATACGCTTACCAGAATTAAAGGTTTTCTTTTAACTTTAAAAAAAAAAAAAAAAAAAAGAATTAGAGAGGAGATTCTCCCTACCCATTTCAAATATGAGATAGGGAACAAACCCCTTTGTAATAGCCCAAGCCTACCGTGAGTAGATATTGTCCACTTTGGTCCGTTACGTATTGTTGTCAACCTCTCGATTTTAAAATACGTCTACTAAAGACAAGTTTTCACACCCTTATAAAGAATGCTTCATTCCTCTCTTCAACCAATGGTCAGAGTAGGGCTAGACCCTCTCCATAATAGAAGCATTTGATTATGAGATCCAACATCGGTTGGAGAGAGGAATGAAACATTCTTGATATGGGTCTGAAAACCTCCCCTACTAAACATGTTTTAAAATCTTTAGAAAAGGCTCAGAAGAGAAAGTCTAAAGAGGACAATATCGGCTAGTGATGGACTTGGTTGTTGCACCCTTGTTCTGTCTCATGTTTGGAAGAGGGANTTTTTTTTTTTTTTTTTTTTTTTTAAGAAGTTAGAAGAAGAAATAAAAAGAAGAAAAAAACGTGTTTTTGTCATATTTATGTTGTCTATGTGGTGTTATAACTGTGTCTCATGTCCCTATATTATGTTCTCGGAGTTCTTACATGTTAGATTTTCATAAATGGATATCCCAACCTAAAGCGAAGTCAAATTCAGGAGGAAAAGGAGAATAAAAATCGAAACTATTTTTATAACTGTTTTGGTTTCTCGTTACTCATTTCTAGTAACCGTTCATAAATGAAAATACGTATAAAACAAATTTTAATATTCAATTAATTTTTATAACTTATCAAGTTTTACATAAAGAGTACAAAGATTAAGGTATTAGTTCGACACCGGATGGTTCGACATGATCATGTTACTCTTTGTTTCTAAAAGTGAACTACCCCCATAAACTAACATGAATCCTACAAATTAACACGAGTTCTTCTAAGATGCTTTCTCTTCACTCACATGCATCTTAGAATTTTTTTTAAAGAAAACACGTTTAACCATGAAATGTCTGTGATTGAACCACCGAAAAGGATCGCTCTCATTTAGATGTGGTCTCGGTTCATTCATGTACCTACTTTTACTCAAATGACACACTTCTTTTTGTAAAGGCCTATTTTAATATTCTTAATTAAAGTAAGTTTGTGAAAACCATGCTCTATATTATTTTTTTAGGTCGGAATTGATTTTACAAACAATTTTTAATAACAAATTAGCTGATACTGCCATTCGGAGAGAAAGAAAAGATACTCATATTAAGATAATTATATCATTATGGCTAATGTCATTTTCATAGATTGAGAGTAGTGCCCGAAAAACACATATAGAAAGAGGACTTATTATAAGTAGAAATAATAGATTTATTAGTTGTACTGCTACTTCGGGACAGGGAACTTGATGACTTCTTCAAAAGATAAGAGCTTATGGGATGGCGGCGGCGGATATATCATATGCATAAAAAGGAACTTCTTCACCTTTGCAATAAATGACCAATGAATACCTTCATCATTTATAGCTTCTATCACAAGAATATAAAATGGCTCAACAACATTAATGAGACGGAACAGACCATTCACTATACGCTTGTAAATGAAATGATGTCTGTTGGATGATGAAAGTCCCACATTGGCTAATTTAGGGAATGATCATGCGTTTATAAGTGAGGAATACTAACTCCATTGGTTTGAAGCCTTTTGGGGAAGGCCACGAGAGCTTATACTCAAAGTGGGCAATATCATACTATTGAGGAGAGTTGTGTTCATCTAACAATGTCCACCACTTTTATTATGCATTTCCACTGCAAACCTTGCAGCAATTTGCATTTCTTCATCGTTTACATCCTTAATTGGAACAAGATCGGAAGGCAACTCATCTCCGCAACTCATTTTGAAACACCTTTTAGAAATATCTTTAACAAACTTACTTTGCTTATAAATACTTTAGAGTTTGGTATTTATAGTTGTGGCTAAACGCTACTCAAATTGATATGGTCAAATCTTACAACAAAAACTAATGAATCGTTCCTCTATTAGGAGATAGCTAGCTTCGAATCAAATTCTTTAATTGGAATGATGGTTACATTGTTTTAGTCAAACAATCGGGACTAGTGTATTATCAATAGTACAAACATTTTGTACGTGTATTTTTTCTTACCTGTTAAATTTTAATTCTCTTATTTTTCAAGGGTAAGAAATGTTATTCTCTCTCGAATATGGTACGGTATTTAATTATTCTCTCTTGAGTGAATTTTAAGTGAAACATATTCTCTACCTAAATAATTTTGACGAAACAAACACTAACTACTCAAATGAATTACTAATATATTATATATTGTTTAATCAATATAAATATTAAATATTTTAGAGTTAAATGTCTAATACTTTAGTAATCTTTCAAATAAGAAATATGCTAGAGATATTATAATCAAAGGTATTATAATGAGTTGTGTGGAACCGTGCTTGGAGAATCAGTAGTGTCGATTGAGGATACCAATGACCCATAGGTGCAAGAAGTTGGAAGGATTGGAGTGGAAAAGAATCTTGATTTATTCATGTATATCTCATTTACTCGAGGGTTACATTCTGTGAGATCTTACATCGGTTGGGGAGAAGAACGAAACACCGTTTATAAGGGTGTAGAAACCTCTCTTTAGTAGATGTGTTTTAAAAACCTTGAGGTGAACCCGAAAGAGAAAGCCCAACAAGGACAAAAGCTGCTAGCGGTGGCTTGGGGTGGATTGTGAGATGTCATATCTGTTCGAGAGGAGAACTTTCTTTAACATCCCGTTAAGTTATAAAAAAAAAAATCAAACGACCGCCGAAAGAGAAATAGAAATAGAAAAAGAAAAAAAATAGGAAAAGTCGAGACCCTCCAACCACCTAAGGGGTCCAAATGAAACCCCATCGAGAGTCCTGCAAAAGAAAAATAGTGAGAGAAAGGGGTAGAGAGAACCTAGAGAGAGGAGAAGGGATGAACGGCCGGAAGACTCACCGAAAACTACCGTCGGAGTCTATTCCGGTGAAGATCATGATGCAAGGAGGTGAGATCATGATGCAGGGAGACTTTCTTGGAAGGGAAAAGAGAATGTGGGTGGCCGGAGTCCCATTTTTCATCAAGAAATCGGAAAACCCGCAAGGTAAGGATCTTGAACGTTTTCTCAGATCTACGGTTTTCCTTTGTGAATAAAGATCTGAAATCTTGATATATTCATCTAGGAACAACTCTACGCATGTTCTGTGAAGAAGTTTGACCGAGATCTCAACCTGAAGGCGGAGATCCGAGAGTCGTCCGAGAACGGTGAGCGAACTTCCGACGTTCTTAACTCGTCTGGTAGTCAAGCAAAAATTACAAAAAAAAAATACGAAGACGTAGCCTGTAACACGATCTAAAACTTTGCCGAAGGAATCATGTCGATCCGATCTACGGATCGAAAGATATGAAAATCGAAAAAGAGGATTGTGTTTCGATTTTCAGAGGGCAGAGAAGAAAGAAAAAAAAAAAAGTCGGCCGGTGAGCGGCGGAGGGCGGCGACAGGCGCCGGACACACGTCGACCATCGGCTGGAGCAAACCAGCTCCAGCGAGGCGTCGACACGTGTCGCCTGCAAGCCGGGCCGACCCGTGACTACGCGGAGGCGGGCGCGCGTGCAGCTTGCGACTGGCGCCTTCCCACGCGCGTGACCACGCACTCCCAGCGCGCGTGGGACGGCCAATTTAGCCCGGTTGCTTTCTGTTTTCTCGATTTTTGTCCCGGTTCCAGTTCTAATACTGTTTTTAAGTGAATAGGGACCTAATTAAAGAAATCAGTATTTTTAGACACCTCACGGGCAAAGAAACGCTAGAAAAGGGCACGCGACAACCAGGTAAGTCACCACCCGGTATTTAGGAAGAAATTTGTAGGATTCGCTTGGATTGCATGCATGCTAGTAGTTTTACTTCAGATTATCTCTCCATGTAAATTATTTGTTAGAGTATTTGATATGATTGTATTGGGGTGAATTACATGAGTGTTGCTGTATGCTTGCTTCCACTGTATGTATGCATGCATTTAATTTATGTTGAAATTGTGTATTCTGTGTTCCGGGTGCTTGATGGACGAATTCGCCCCATTGAGCGCGAACTTCGTGCTCTGGGTGCTTGATGGAGGTCATCGCCCCGTTGAGTTGGTATGCCTAGTTTGCATAAATTAATAGTACGATGTTAGAAGACGATTGCATGCACACTCTGATAATTGCTAGGGCCCATTTCTATGATAAGCTTACGGAATTATTGTTAGGAGCGATATGTCGCTCCAGCCAGATTTAATTTTCCCCTAGGAACTTAGCGGTTTACCACGGCAAGAGGGTACCTCGGAGTGTTCATAGATTGCTAGCGTGAGAACGGTATCTATAGCTTCGTGGGAGGACCAAGGGTCTTTGATCAGTCCTTACTGCTCTTAGCCATTTCGCATGGGAAATGTGTCCCCACGTCGTACAACCCATTAGCTGCATGGGAACGGGTTGGGTCGCGCCCCCCACAGGGGACTATATGGGCGTAGGGGTATTCAGCACACCCCTAGGCTAGATACCATGTAGTCCCAGATAGCCATGTAAAGGTAGCACCTTATAGAGAGATACCGACCACATTAGCTTGGCGTAAGGAACCTCTAAGCGTTTAAAGAAAGGACGATGAACCGCTGAAACCCAAGGGGCAAGCCCCAAGGGACTAATACTAGAACCAGATGACCTAGAACCGAGTTAGGAAACCGTGGGAATCTATAAATTAAGATGCGAAGAGAGCCTATAAGTAGGTGGCTTAGTGAGTATAATTTTTATACCCATTCCTTTCTACCTTCCTTTTTGTCAGGTGCCGGTCGAGGTGGAGGAGCGTTGGAGAGCTGTGCGGTCACAGAGGGGGTCGTTCCGGAGCGTCAGTCCCTTTCCGATCTTTGGAGTCTTTTTTCCTTTTATATTTGTATTTTATTTCCTTTTTGTAAACTTAAATCCTCTTTTGAAATATTTTAATTTTATTTGATTTTCATCTCTTTATTTCACTCTTCTTTTTATTTTCTTTTCTTTTGTTTGTTTTCGATTTCATCTTTTTAGTCACGATTCGATTTTTCGAAGCTTCGAAAATCGGGTCGTGACACTCTACTTTCTCTCTTACTCTCTACTTTCTTCCTATATCTATTATTACTATGGTGCGTGAGTTAACTCTGTGAGTCAATAAGCTTGATTTAAAAAAAAAAAAATTATTAATTAAGATCAATTGTAAAATAATTATCTGTAGTTATTAGCTTGAACAAACTTAGGAAAAATGCTGGCTAGCATTTTGTTTGAGAAAATTGTTAGGAGTTGTTAACTTGTGTAAAAAATTTAGGCCCATATGTTAGTGATTTCCTCCTATAAATAGTTTTCATTTATAGTTTTCAGAGGTATGTTTTATTCACAAGAAGAATTGAAAACACAGTGATTAAGGTTTTTTTTGGTTGTAAGAAACTCTTCCTTCAAGTTGTTTTTTCTACTTTATTTATTTGTTTTGGTATATTTCTATTATGGGACATGTCCAACCTTTGGTACAGAGTCATGCCCTTAGCCATGCCAATAGAATTCTCAAGTGTGGAACAAAAAAGTTATAAGCCTCAAAAGTATAGTCAAATGTGACTCAAGTGTCGAACAAATGGTGTCGTTTGTTCGAGGGCTCTAGAGAAGAAGGCGAGCCTTGATTAAGGGGAGGTTCTTTGACAGCTTCAGAGAAGGAGGCCTTAGGAGAGGCTCTATGGTATACTTTGTTCAAGGCGAGGATTGTTGAGAGTTATTGAGAGCTCCAGAGAAGAAGTCGAGCCTTGATTAAGGGGAGGTTCTTTGACAGCTTCAGAGAAGGAGGCCTTAGGAGAGGCTCTATGGTATACTTTGTTCAAGGCGAGGATTGTTGAGAGTTATTGAGAGCTCCAGAGAAGAAGTCGAGCCTCGATTAAGGGGAGGTTCTTTGACAGCTTCAGAGAAAGAGGCCCTAGGAGAGGCTCTATGGTATACTTTGTTCAAGGCGAGGATTATTGAGAGTTATTGAAAGGAGTAATCCCACTTTGACTAATTAAGAGAGATGACATGAGTTTATAAATAAGGAATACATCTTATTGGTCCAAAGACTTTTGAAAAAACAAAAAATGAAGTCATGAGAGCTTATGATCAAAGTGAACAATATCATACTATTGGGGAGGTTCGTGGTTCTTAATATTTTGAAATTCACAACTAAGAATAAAAAACATATAAGAACAAGGCTACGGAAGAAATTCAGAAACGAAAGTTGATGGACATTAAAGAGTATGAATAAAGTAAGATATCTGCGATCGACATGTCAATAAACTCATCTCATTTAGCAACGTCGATCGACACGTTAACAACCTCTCTTCGTGTTGCTTGTTTTCCCAAATTGAAGAAATCGAGCAACATGGTGGTGTTACAGATGGGACACTTGCGATCAAACTTAGACGACAAGACGTACATGAGGCATCCGTCTTCGATAGTTAAGTTAGACACCGAGAACGAAAAATATTGTAGTTCCAACTTCAAAATGTTGAGGCTTCGATCCAAAATCGAGAGCTCTCCAACGAAGAAATTAGAGAGCAAATACAAAGTTTAAACATTGACTTTGCATGTTTTGGCGGTATGCATATACGACTTGGTTTTGAAGATCATATCATTAAACTCCTTTCATTATGTTATTATCATTAAACATGCTCTTAACCTAATTAATAATCAAACAACTTTGATTAAANAAAAAAAAAAAAAAAAAAAAAAAAAAAAAAAAAAAAAAAAAAAAAAAAAAAAAAAAAATGATAAGATCAAGGAAATAACCGTTCAGTCACAGTCCCACTACTTCAAGACCTTCATAGACGTGTATGCGTTAAGCATCACCATCTAGCTACCACTGTGGTGTTGATAGGAACTCCAAACAAAGCAAAGTTGCTTCAATTTTTGGGTCCTAACCATTATTGATAAGGAACCAACACAATCTTTCCATATTCTGATTATAAGAGTTGAGCATAAAGTTTGGAAGATCTACTTTATACGATTTGCTCCCTACTTTATGCATTTGACGTGCTACGCAGGAGAGTTCATGTCCAATGTCCAATGATAACACCATTTCATCTGCGCGCACAAGGCTCTATATCATTTAATGCAGCAATAAAAACATGTTAGATGGTCGGTGCAATCATCACGTGCAAGTTTCAAAGGGTGTGGGCCATTTAACTACCTAAATTTAAGCAGGCATTCGTCATGTGATAACAAAGAAATGCGAAAAATAAGGCCCTATTTGATATGGAAGAGGAGCCTACCTAGATACATGTTGTGGACAGTTAACAGATGATGCCACTATATTTGTTCCTACATGGGGAAGTGTTTGCTTACTTTTGATGATGAAGAAGTCGTGATGTTGAGCAGCTACTCCTTCGGGCTTCCTCACAAGGAGTCTCACATGGAAAAAAGAAACGTGCCAAAGCTCAAAGGCGAACTTCACCATTAAGGACATAATTATGGACTATCCTCAATACAACAATAAGCGTTCTTTGCTCTTTTTTGAGCCAAAAAGCGTTCTTTTGCTGCAGCGACAGCATCTTCACTCCTTTTATTATGATCACGCTTAGGTTGTTGTTCACCTTCATCGTGCTTGGCTCGTTCTGGGACTGAAGGAAGTTTTTGTTGACTTCTAACAATTAAGAGGAAAACGGGAGTAAAAACTGACCAAAGGAAAACTTCTCCGGAAGACAAAAAAATAACCGAAAATAAGAGGAGGGAGAAATATTTGCTAAAGATCGAATTGTTTATTTCTCATTCAGTTGAATATTTAAATAACAAATTTAATCCTAAAAATAAAAAGTGGTGGGTAACTCAATCAAAGGGCTTCTACTCAGACATGGACTTCCCACCCATCTAATTGTGTGGGTTTAACGTGGACTTTCCACTCATCTAATTGTGTGAGTTTAACAGAAGAGATGGTTACCTAACACCTAGGAATGAATTTCAACTAAAAGCTAGGAATGAATTTCAACCAGAGATTTACCAAAAATCCCCCCTCCTATGTGTCTACCAAATCTCCTCCTAAAGCGGTATGGTATATGTCTACCATATGTCTACCTTCTCCTAAAGCCCTATGTTATATGTCTACCATATGTTTTAACTCCAATTTGAGTCCTATGGCTCGGTGTCCTGACTGCATGTCCTCCACGTTCGAGCTCGAGCGCCGCCAGTCCAGGTGGTTCACCTCCTCCCAGTAGGTCTTCCATTCTTCGGTACCTGACCACCAGATCATCATCGTGATCAGCATCCAACATCGAATCCGCAGTTCGTAGTGTTGCAAACTCCACTGGTTCAGGGGTGCAGCCGGAGTTGTGGTTGGGGTTGGTGTAGGCGTGCCCGGTGCAGCTGCTAGCAACGGTGACGGCTCCTAATGCTGCGCTCCTCCTTCTCCCGGCTCGGTGATGAGGTACTCCACCGTGAATTGATTTGGGTTTTGGTCTGCCTCGGTCACGTTGTTCCACTGCCAGAAGGTGCTCTCGTCAAAGATGACGTCGCGCGACACGTGAGCTCGCCCCTCTGCAGGATCATAGAGCTTGTACGCCTTGCTCCCGGGTTCGTAGTCGATGAAGACGACCTTCAGCCCTCTGGGATCGAGCTTGGCGAGGTGAGGACGCGCTACCTTCATGTATGCGACGCAACCGAACACTCAAAGATGACGTACCGCTCGCTTCTTGTTGTACCAGGCCTCATGTGGCGTTTTCCCATCGAGACTTCGCATTGGCGACCGATTGAGGAGATAGACGGCCGTCATTACCGCCTCTCCCCAGAATCGCCTAGGCATCTCGGCCGTCATCAATAATGACCTCGCTGTCCCGACGATGGTCTAATTTCGGCACTCCACCACTCCGTTTTGTTGGGGGGAGTAGACGACCATCATTACCGCCTCTCCCTAGAATCTCCCAGGCATCCCAGTCGTCATCATCAGCAATGACCTCGCTATCCCAACGATGGTCTAATTTCTGCGCTCCACCACTCCGTTCTGTTGGGGGGAGTAGGGCGCTGTTAGGTGCCGTTATATGTCGAGCTCGTTGCAGTACTTACCGAAGCTCGCAGAGGTGAATTCTCTGCCTTGGTCTGTGCACAGCACTCGCATCTTCTTCCCGCATTAGGCCTCCGCTAGCACTTGAATGCGCTTAACCTCCTCTGCCACCTCACTTTTCGCTTGCAGCAGGATCTTGCCGCCCGGGGTCGCCAGCTTGATTGGCCCGCAGATATCACCGTGCACGAGCTCCAATGGCTCACTGGCGCGGTAGGATGCCTGAGACGGAAAGGGGTGCGCCTCTGTTTGCCGATGAGGCACCCATCGCACAGCTTGTTCACGCCCTTGATTGCTTGCAAACCGTGCACCATCTCCTCCCTGTGTAATTTATATGGAGCATAAAAGTTTAGGTGCCTATTGTTAGGATCGATATCAGTCGTTAGCTCTGATACCAGTTGTTAGGATCGCACAACAACGCACACGCTCGATCTAGATGATTATAAAGAATGGGATAGAGAAAAGTTGCAAGGAGAACTCTGGTGGCTAAAAGGATTTTGTATTGATGACTTCAGCAGGTATGTACAACAAGAGAGTACAGAGAATAGAAAAGTACATTTTCAAAGCTCTACCGGACCAGATATATATATGGTATAGTTTACTATATATAGCTTTACCGGACATAGCTTTACCATATATAGCTTTACTATATATAGCTTTACTAAATATAGCTTTACCGGATATAACCGTTGACCAAGCTATAAATAAGTATCAGGCTCCATAAGCCTAACAATTCTCCCACTTGGAGACTGATCTAGTCAACCAAGAATTTCACTCTCAAACGACCATGAGCATCTTCACTGCACCATACCAATTGAGGTTTTGCACAACCTCAATATTCCAACATCAACACATTTTGTCAACATGTTTGCTGGATTCTTTGCACCCTCTATCTTCTCAAAACACATCACCATCTTCAACTAACCTCCGAGTGAAATGGTATCGCCTTCTGTGTTTTGAATGATAGACCGGGTTCCTCGCCAACAGCATGAGTCTCAGGAGTTTCTTGAGTATCTGCTACAACATCACTATGTGAATCTTTTAGCAACTCAACCTCAACTCCCACTTGCTTCACCTCTGGTTTCTCAGCAAGAGTCTCAGGAGTTTCTTGAGTATCCGCTACAACATCACTCTATGAATCTTTGAGCAACTCAACATCAACTCCCACTTGCTTCACCACTGGTGTTTCAGCAAGGGTCCCAGGAGTTTCTTGAGTATCTGCTACAACATCACTATGTGAATCTTTTAGCAACTCAACCTCAACTCCCACTTGCTTC
>NC_036646.1:4785856-4788236 GCF_002806865.2 Cucurbita pepo subsp. pepo
TCCAAAAATTAAATCTCCAGCTCTCCTTATAAATGTGGTTGTTGGTATTTTTTTTTTCTTTCTTCTTTTAGTTGTAGGAACCTCCCGAATGCATCTTGTATTCTGGATGGATTTTGAGTTGGTTGAGGAGAGATAGCATGCATCCTCTATTATGGATTGAGATTTTGACTCCTGAGTTGGGTGAGGAGAGATAGTCTGGGAGAGGAAGAGGGGTTAGTGGAGAGTAGTGCAGGGAAAATCATTATTTTAATTATTTAATTATTTACTTATTATTATTATTATTATTTTGGGTCGTTACACATCGATCCTCTCACTGGGACTAGAGATAAATCTTTTGCCATATTTTTCATTAGAGTGTCCCATTGGCGTCCTCTTTACTTTCTTGTTTTTCCTCTTTCCACAAAAACCCAAATTCTCTCTTCCTCTCTCTTCTTTGTTTTCTATACACGCCATCCCACACCCCTCAAATTATAAGGTAGAGAAAATTACCTTTTTGTCGCATGGATTTTTATCTAAATTTTTCTTAATTTGATAAATATTGAATTTCATTTTTTTATTCCTTCTGCACTTGAGATTCACCCTCTATANATTATAAGGTAGAGAAAATTACCTTTTTGTCGCATGGATTTTTATCTAAATTTTTCTTAATTTGATAAATATTGAATTTCATTTTTTTATTCCTTCTGCACTTGAGATTCACCCTCTATATCAATAATAAAATCCAAAATGAATGAAGCGTTATGTATCTGTTTAAGGTATTAAATGTATTAAAGGAAGAGTTATGTATTTGTTGCGACTCGGGTGTTACCATTCAAATCCATCAAGAATGAATGAAGCGTATTTTCTTTAAATTAAGTTCTAAACTTTTAGTTGGTACATATTGGGGGAATTTCACCCAAGATTCATATAGGAAGCTAGAGTTCATTACGATCTAAAGGCAGTATTTCATTGAATTTAAAGAAATGGTAAATTTCCTAATTTTTAAATTCTGGACGGCATTTGCACTTTATTATTTCTTTTTGTGGCTAAAATAAACTTAAGATAAAATACCTATGTGCACCAGTAAGAAGTTACAAAATTTAGAAGAAATTAGATAGGTAATAGAAACCTCATCGTATTTCTAAAATAATGAATGTTGGCAAAAAGGGAGAAGGCACGCGTTAGACAACGTTGGCCGTAGTGAGTCTGAAGCTCAGTAGGACAAGTGGCAAATGCTGAGCGGAGAGAATTGTTTAGCTACTAATTGTGACAAGCATGCAGGTTAACCCGATCCTTGAACCTGGATCCGATCAAAAGCTTGCGTGTGCAACTCGTTAACCTTCGACCCTAACAAAACAAGCAACCTGACCCCGATCCAATGACTCAATGAGTAACCAAGATCTACAAAAAACCTCCATGCGTGAAATTGCACGTGAAAAGCCTTTCTCGACGTTGTAAGCGCATGTGAGTCTCATTTTGTTTGTTCGACCTCCGTTTGTCAGTTTTTTGTCTTGCCCTCGATATTAACATAATTATGCTTGAATTAGGATCTACGAGAGAAATTTCATAAATTCTTGAGCTCGAAACACGTGGAATAGCTGGCTCAAGAAGGTAAACGTCATTCAAGTAAGTAACCACATAGACTTTAGGCAAGTAATACTTGTAGAGTTCGCTAGGGTATGATAGCATGCAAGCATTCCTCAACTTAGGTGGTAAAAAATACATGTTAACGACCTCAGAAAAGCTTTTTTATTTTTATTTTTTATGAGTGTGTATTGTATGTATGTCTTTTATGTATTATATGCATGATTAAAATACAAATTGAACAATATGGATGAGTATGTTATGCATGATGGAAGAAATTACCAAAATGCCCCTATGATAAAATTTCGTATGAATGTCGTTTTCTATACTTTCCATTGCATAGGAAATTAGAATTGGTAAGAGCGACATGTGCTTCCCAAGCACTAGAGAATTTTATGACTCTCTGGCCCTGAGGAAGAAACCAACCAACCTCTTTTCCAAGATGTTCATACTAGAAATCACCATATTATCTTATTAGAATTTTATGAGGACGTGCCTTAACCTAGGTATTCGATCCCTCACTACATAAGCAAAGCAAGTTTCCATGGTCAAAGAATAGAAAGATGGTACAATTAAGCAAGAAAAGGTAGCATCTAGGCCGTTACTTCAACTTCCTTTTACACTTTGGTACAAATACCGTCGAGCCAGGCCTAGGCAGCCTAGGATTGTGTGAACGATAGTTCATTTTGATTATCTTGCATAGTAGATCTGTAACGACCCTAAATTTCCACATACTCAGAGTCGCTACTAACGTCTCATGCTCATCTATAATGCGGAAATATAACTCTTACATGAACATAGTTGATAACGTAAACTT
>NC_036646.1:4794919-4801504 GCF_002806865.2 Cucurbita pepo subsp. pepo
ACCCGCGCTTCAACCCAACGCTACTGCGTGACGTGGCTCGCTCTACTGCAGCCACGTGTCATATAGCGGGGCAGGCGGTCCCTCGGCTCAGCTCGGCGCAAATGGCTTGGGCTCCCTCCGGCGGCTTCCAGCGGCTATTCGGCTCGGCTCACCTGTTTTCAGCCTTGTTTCCACTGTTCCGACCCTCCCGGATCTATTTACGACCCCGATTAAGGTATCCGATTTCGTTTTAGAGCCGTATTTCACATTTATTAAATTATAGGTAAATGAATTGTGAAATACTAACGGAAAGTGGTGAACGGTGTGATAGGAAACAAACCCCGGCGACGTAGGAAGCAGCTCTCACGGAACGAGAGCTTACGTTTAGCTATTTAGGTTGTACTTCGACCAAGGCCAACCAAGTAAGTGGCCTTACTATATTCACCAATGAGGCTGTCCAGAAAATTCGAGCGAGGATGCGTACCGCTCAAAGTAGACAGAAAAGCTACGCCGATGTAAGGCGTAAAAGCCTGGAGTTTGAGGTGGGGGACCTAGTATTCCTCAAGGTGGCACCTATGAAAGGTGTGTTAAGATTCGGACATAAGGGAAAATTAAGTCCTAAATTCATTGGACCATTTGAGATCCTAGAGCGAGTTGGTTCGGTAGCGTATAAGTTGGCCTTACCTCCAGCCCTCTCAGGAGTATATGATGTATTTCACGTGTCGATGCTGAGGAAGTACATCACAGATCCTATCCACGTAATAGACTAGGAACCACTCCAATTCAATGAAGATCTGAGCTATAAGGAAAAAGAATCTTAGCTAGAGAAGTAAAAACCTTACGCAACAGGAGCATTGCGTTTGTTAAGGTACTGTGGCAGAATCACCAAAGTGAGGAAGCCACGTGGGAGCGTGAGGACGAAATAAGAGAGAAATACCCCGAGTTGGTAGAAGAGTTTGAGACTTTTGAGGACAAAAGTTCTTTTTAGGGGTAGATAATGTAACGACCCGGGAAAGAAAGAAAAAAATATATATATAATAAAAAAATAAATTAAAAAATATATATATTAAAAACTCAGTCGCCGGAAAACCCGCGAGTTTTTCGGCGACTGCCGAATTTCAAGGAACCCACGCAAAACGACGGCCACAGCACGCCCAGCCCTCAACCANTTAAAAACTCAGTCGCCGGAAAACCCGCGAGTTTTTCGGCGACTGCCGAATTTCAAGGAACCCACGCAAAACGACGGCCACAGCACGCCCAGCCCTCAACCAACGACACCCAGCATCTTCAGAACACCTGCAAAGGGAGAAAAGATAGAAAATTTCGAGAGAGAGAGAGAGATTTCGGACAAACGTTGGCGAGTGTCCAGTTTCTCCGACGAGCCCTCAAACCACCCTCAAACTGACACCAAACGACCTGCTACCACCAGGAGAAGGATCCCTAACGAAAGCATAATAACTCAGGGTGCGTTTTGTGTTATTTCGTAAGCGTCGTCATCGGTAACCGAGGTCGGAAAATTAGGTTTTCTTAATCGTTCTTAGATCTGTGGCTTTTAGGAGCTTTTAGGCCGCAAAACTCCCAGAAACGAAAGAAGGACGACGAACAAAGAGGAAAAGGAAAGAAAGAGGACCGAAATCGTCAACGGAAATGCCGCGAGAAGGAGAGAGAAAGCTCGCCGAAAAATCGGCCGAAGTCGGGTAAGGAAGACGAGATCCACGGATCCGGGTCAACCCGAACCCAAAACCTGAGAGAGCCAGCCCATTCCTCCCTTGGCCTCTGCCTTCGGCCCAGCCCAACTACATTGGCCCAAACCTCAAACCAGCCTAGAAGCTACGGTTCAGTTGAACCAACCCAAACTAGACCCACGGTCCAATTGAGCCGGCCTGCAAACCAAACACTTGCGGCCCAGCCCAGTAAGCCGAGGCCCAACGATTAGTCTTGGCCCAATAGCCTTCCACAGCCCGCGACCCAAACCACGACCCGAACCGGACTGCGACCCACGCTTCGACCCGACACTATCGCTCGACGTGGCTCTCTCTGCTACCGCCATGTGTCACACAGCGGCGCAGGCAGTCCCTCAGCTCGGCTCGGCACAAACGGCTCGGGCTCCCTCCGGTGACGTTTCAGCGGCTCCTCCGGCGGGTTCTAGTGGCTGCTCGGCTCGACTCACCTATTTTCAGCCCGGTTTCCACTATTCTGACCCTCTCGGATCTGTTTTCGACCCCGATTAAGGTATCCGAGGCCGTTTTAGAGCCGTATTTCACATTTATTAAATTATAGGTAAATTAATTGTGAAATACTAACGGAAAGTGGTGAACGGTGTGATAGGAAACAAACCCCGGCGACGTAGGAGGCAGCTCTCACGGAACCGGGAGCTTACGTTTAGCTATTTAGGGAGTACTTCGGCCAAGGCCAACCAAGTAAGTGGCCTTACTATAGGATAGGCTAAATAAATTGCATGAGTTATGATGATGTGTGGATTATGATGCTTGATGATATGTGCAGTATATACATATTTTGTTGAGTGATGCTTGATATGTTTGACGCACGTTGTGGCATTATGATGAGCATGATGATTGCATGATTTTTACCTTAATATGATGATGTTTTCCATATTGAGCATGCTAGATGATGATGAGTGCCATATTGCATCATGTCGTTAGATCGACATAGGACACAACCCTAAGAGCATGAAAATGATATTAATATAAATATCCACAGTATGCGTTACCTAGAGTAACAAAGAGATGAGACTAGAGGGTTGTGTCAGAAGAGACATTACGATGGATTTAGAGGGACCTCATGCATTTTGTATGTTCATAAGCATAGGGCTACTTCCCCTAGAGATGATGAGTGCGGACGCGCACCTTATGATGAGCGCGAATGCGCACAGGTGCGAAAGCACACAGATGAGGGTGTTCATGAGGCGCATGACACTATGGGGTTCCGCTGACCTCCGGACGTCGCTACAGATTAGCTTGACCAGAGGGTCCAGGGGGTGTGCGAGCGCCCTGGGGACTCACACTCGCACGTGTGAGTCGTGTGTAGGGAAGTACTACACATCCAATTTGTCCGAGACTGGAGGCCACCCCTAAGATGATTAGAGATAGGTCCCTATTCATGATTGCATGTGTTTGCATTAGCATGGCCCCTATAGTGGGGTCACTTACTGAGTATTTCTTCGAAATACTCAGGCCGTGTGCCATATTGTTTTTCAGGTAAAGGCAAGGCTCCCATGTACGGTTGACGGTGGCATCGTGATCAGAGACTGTGGCGCGTGCATAGGATAGTTGCATATTTAAAATTCTTAGTCTTGGTTAGGATAGGGTGTTTGCATTTCATTCATTTATATTAATTAATTTGTAATCGTTTTATTTTATCTTTTGAACTCCAGCACGATGTTTGAAACACGTAAGTCCGGCAGTGTTTTCCAATGTTTTAATGTATTCTGAAGTTTTAATTTTTCCGCTAGAGATGATGAGCATGCTGAGATTTTTATTTTGCATTAGAGATGAGCATGAGACGTTAGTGGCAACTCTAGATATGTGGAAATTTAGGGTCGTTACAATGACTAACTCCTTGAACTAATCTACTCTCCAAGTGCACACAGGTCTATTCCTATGATCACCCGCTCATGATCCTAGGGTATAGGATCTACCGAAAATGTACTGACTTAGGGCAACTTGCAATCACTTCAGCTCCAGTGCCCTAGTCTTAGCTTGGTTCTCTTGTGTATGCTTCGCTAGGGAGATTATCCTGTCGATCACCTAGAACATGGTATACATAATCTAAACATTTGTGCAAGCTTATAAGGGAGGTATCCTATCAATCACATAAATGACTAAAAACATAAACTAAAACATTCATGCAAATAAACAATCTCAATGATGAGATTATAACGATCAATCACATGGAGCACAGATCACAATAGTCCATCTTAGAAAAAAATTTAAAGCACAATTCATCACAAATCTTATCAAAGAAGTATTTTGATACTTTCTTACATCGTATATAGCTTACTTATCCATATTGCCCAATTCGTATTATAGTCCTGAAAACAATATGAATAAAAAAATCTTATCCTAGGGGTATAACGACAATTTTTCATATTATACATACAATGCATTCTTATAAAAAATTGCCCTTTTGAAGTCTTGAACATGCATTTTCTAGCCATTTAAGATAAGAAAGGTTTGCATGCTAGCACGTCCTAGTGATCCCTACAATTATTACTTGTCTAAAGTTTTGTTCGCTACTTACATGGATGATGTATGCCTTCTTGAGCTAGCTTTTCTGCGTGTTAGAGGCTCTAACTTTTCTAAAATGTCTCTAGTGGGTCTTGATCCAAGTATAATTAAGGCTAGATCAAAATCGAGACAAAAGTAGTTGAATGAGGGTCAAACAGGCCAAAAAATGGCTTACCACGTGCATACTGTCACAATCGCACAATCGCAACAGACGTGTGAAATTCGCACCTCACCGACAATATGGGCATATGCTTGAGCCTCCGGTCAAATTTGAGCAAAATATTTTAGATGACCGTGAGTGAGAAAATACTTTGAATTTTTTTTAAGAAAGTAATGTTATAAGCCAGGGGAAATTCTCAACTTTCAACCAAAATTTTCTCCGTTTTCTCCGTTTCCACTACAAATTTCTCTAAATTTTTTAAATAAATTCTAGAATAAGAGAAAAGTTAAGCACCATCTAAATTTCTTTCCCATTTTAGCAATTAGCTCTAGTGGAGAGGCTTTCCTAAGGAAGGGTCTAAATTTCTTCCATAAATCAAGGGTGAAGATGAGTTGATTGGAACAAGAACCACACTTAAAACCATCCACTAACGAGGGATAATTTAATAGGAGAAAAAATAGGTTTTGACTCATCAAAATGAAGCAAACCTTTATTTATCTTGAAATTGAAGCCCCAAGACTAAAATCCTCCATTAAACCCTCAAGAAATCGAGTAAAAAAAGCCCTTTGTGTATCAACTAATTTTGAGAAAAAAAATCTACTAGGAAGATGAGTCTTATATTTCTTTTTTCTGGCCAATCCTTTCTTGAAACAAGTTATTCATTCAAAATCCTACACCTACTAGTTGAAACTCACCCAAACTTATACTAAGTAAGAATTATGGAGAAAATTATGGTAAACAACTAGATTTCCTTATCCTCCATTCTATCATTGCCTCCTCGTATGAGTCACTTCCTACCCTTCTCCTTAAAGTTACTATACACCTCCTCGTATGAGTCACCTCCTACCCTTCTCCTTAAAGTTACTATACACCTCCTCTAATTCATAGTCATGTCCCACCCCCCAAGCATTCTCTAAGTAATGGACATGTCACATCCTCTTAGTCAACTTCATATTATCTCCTCCTCTGAGTCACGCATCAACCTCCTACAAGTCACAGTCATAGTCATGTTGGATCCAACCCTCCTCCAAGTCACCATCATATCTGTTTGTCCTAGTTGACTCCATTTCTCGTCCTCCAAGTTGCCACATCAACCTTTTTCATGTCCCTCCCCCCAAGCATTCACTAAGTAATCGACATGTCACATCCTCTTAGTCACCTTCATATTATCTCCTTCTCTGAGTCATGCATCAACCTCCTACAAGTCACAATGGATCCAACCCTCCTCCAAGTCATCATCATATCTGTTTGTCCTAGTTGACTCCATGTCTCGTCCTCCAAATTGCCACATCAACCTTTTTCATGTCCCTCCCCCCAAGCATTCTCTAAGTAATCGACATGTCACATCCTTTTAGTCACCTTCATATTATCTCCTTCTCTGAGTCACGCATCAACCTCCTACAAGTCACAGTCATGTCACAACATCAACCTCTTTAAGTCATAGTCATGTTGGATCCAACCCTCCTCTAAGTCACCATCCTATCTTTTTCTTCTAGTTGACTCCATGTCTCGTCCTCCAAGTTCCCACATCAACCTTTTTAAGTTAGAACCATGTCTCTTCTTCAATCCTCCTCGAAGTAACCGACATATAACCCCTCCAAGCCTCTTAGTCATTACCATGTTGCCTCTCCAAGTCACCTCTATGCCGCCCCCTTAACCAAGTACCTCCATGATGCTTCCTCCCAAGAATGATGGCCAGAAAGAGATAGAGAAACAAGAAGCCCTAGTCTCTCATAGTGTTCTATTCCTATATGAAATGAACAATATAATGTTGAGACAATTAGGAGTTTGCTAGCTTCTCCTCAATTGTGAATTGCCAGAATAAGATCAACATTGGTATTAAATGATGAGATGACATATCAGCCCAGGGGCCTAGATTATAATAAATAATGGTAAAACTTGGACTCGAATCCTAGACATATTTTTCTTTTCATTATTATAACGGATAATATATTATGGAGATAATTAGGGACTTGCTAGCTTATCTTTAATCATGGACCCTCAAGACAAGATCAATGTTGGTATTAAATGATGGACTAAATATCAAAGTAGATGTTGTAGTTTAGTGGTGAGGATCCAAGTTGTGGTTGTGTAGACCTAAGCTTGAATCCCAACAATTGAAAGTGAATTGAGCAGAAAGAAGTAATTTTGTTTTTGTTTTGTTTTTTTTTTTTTTTTTTTTTTTTTTTTTTTTTTTTT
>NC_036646.1:4801664-4836365 GCF_002806865.2 Cucurbita pepo subsp. pepo
TTTTTTTTTTTTTTTTTTTTTTTTTTTTTTTTTTTTTTTTTTTTTTTTGCAATATCGCGTTACTATGTATGAAATGATAGAGGGTTTACTAGTTTAAGATGGATAAATCAACAAACTGTTAGTCGATAGATGAGCCCTTTGGGGCTTGTTTATGATGAATGATGGGCTAGAAAACAAGGTGTCTGTAGTTTAGTGGTGAGAATTCCACGTTGTGGCCGTGGAGACCTGGGCTAGAATCCCAGTAGCCACATTTATTTTTCTTTATTCTTTAATCGGGGACTGAGCCTTGGGTGGATATCAAAGTGGTAGAGTTTTGCGGTGAGAGCCACATTTGTTTTCTAATTTTCAATAACCAAATCAACCATGTTAGTATAACTCAAAAGCAAAAATTGCAAACAATAAACCTCAAGTATGACATTCATAACGATGTACTATGGTCCTTGTTCCACCTCGAGTAGAGTTCAGAACCCACCCAACCCTCCAAAAAATGCCAATGAGTTATGAGATGATACGATCATGTCTAGTTACTATGTAGGAAACGATAAAGGGTTTGCTAGTTTTTATGCTTAAGAGTTGATAGGTATGCCCCAAAAGACTAGATTTTGATCAATGATAGGCTAAATATCAAACTAGTTGCAAACTGTGGTGAGAATTTCATGTTGAGCTAGGCTTGAATCATAGTAGTCACATTTGGTTTTTAATCCTAAAAAATATTAGTTTCTTATTTTTTATTTTCGAATTAATAACACAAACCATTTGAAAGTGAAATGGAGTTTGATGAAATAATTACCCAAAATTTGTAACCATCTGAAAGTGGCAGAGTTTTGGGTTAGAGCCACATTTGTTTTCTAATTTTTAATAACATTCACGTAAATGTTAATCTAGGATCTGACACAAAAACATTTATCTCCTTAGCTTTTAGCTACAAATCAGCCATGTAAATATAACTCAAAAGCAAAGATCTGACATTTGTCTCCTTAGCTTTTAGCTACACATCAGCCATGTAAATATAACTCAAAAGCAAAAAATACAAATAATAGACCTCAAGTATGACATTGATGTACTATGGTCCTTGTTCCACCTCGAGTAGAGTTCTCATAACCCACAACAAGATTTAAACTGTGGGCAAAGCCAGATGATTTCGAGTTTGTCTCCTTAACCACTCGGACTATTTAAAACTAGTCAACAGTAGGATTCGAGCCTATGCAGGCATAGCCCAATAGATTTCAAGTTTGTCTCCTTAACCATTCGAACATATTGACACCCTTATATGAAGAATGATTTGTTCCTTGTTCAACCGATGTGAGATTTTAATAGAATTATTCAAACCTGCGTAGGCATAGCCCAACAGATTTCGAGTCTGTCTCCTTAACCACTCGGACATATTGACACCCCTTACATAAGGAATGATTCCTTCCCCTTAACCATTGGGACATATTGACACACTTATATAAAGAATTATTTGTTCCTCGTTGTTCAACCAATGCGTGATTTCACAGTAAAGCTAACAAATTTGTCGCTGATGTGAGATTTCACAATAAAGCTAAAAAAATTCGACTATACGAATTCGAACCTTAGCAGCCATAGCCCAACAGATCCTTAACTACTCGGACTACTAAAAGCTACAAAAACTCGTCGATTCAAAATTCGTAAGGAATGATTCGTTCCTTGTTCAAATGATGTGAGATTTAACAATAAAACTAAAAGAATAACTACTCGGACTACTAAAAATTCAAGAACAGCACGATTCGAATCTGCGCAAGCATAGCCCAACAGATTTCAAGTCTATCTCCTTAACCACTTGGACATACTGACGTCCTTATATAAAAAATGATTCTTTCCTTGTTCAGCCGGTGTGAGATATCAAACCAGACATCTTATATAAAGAATGATTCGTTCCTTGTTCAATGGATGTATGATTTCACAATAAAACTAACAAAAACTCGTCAACTTAAGGATTCAAACCTAAGCAGGCATAGCCCAACAAATTTCGAGTCTGTCTCCTTAACCACTCAGACATATTGACACCCTTATATAAAAAATTATCTGTTCCTTATTTAACCGATGTGTGATTTCATAATAAAGCTAAAAAATTTGTCGATTCGAACATGGCAGGCATAGCCCAATAGATTTAAAGTTTGTCTCCTTAACCACTCCGACATATTAACACCCCTTATATAAGGAATAAGGAATGACACCCCTTATACAAGGAATAAGGAATGATTGACACCCCTTATATAAGGAATAAGGGATGAGTCCTTCCTTGTTCAAGAGATGTGTGATTTCACAATAAAATTAAAAACTCAGACATATTGACACCCCTTCTATAATGAATAAGGAGTGATTCGTTCCTTGTTCAACCGGTGTGTGATTTCACAGTAAAATTAAAAACATTAACACCCCTGATACCATAACCGCTCAAGAATGGAATGAAACCACTCAGACATATTGACAGCAGGATTCGAACCTACGCAGGCATAGCTCAATAGATTTCGAGTCTATCTCCTTAACCACTCGAACATATTGACACCCTTATATGAACGATTCATTCCTTGTTCAACCGATGTCAGATTTCACAATAAAGCTAAAAATTCGTCAACAGGCAAGCATAGCCCAATAGATTTCAAGTCTGTCTCCTTAACCACTTGGATATATTGACACTCCTATATAAAGAATTATTCGTTCCTTGTTCAACCGATGTGTGATTTCACAATAAAGCTAAAATTTCGTTCCTTGTTCAACCGATGTGTGATTTCACAATAAAGCTAAAAAATTCGTCGATTCGAACCTAAGCAGGCATAGTCCAACAGATTTCGAGTCTGCCTCCTTAACCATTCAGAAATTTTAAGACCCCTTACATAAGGAATGATTCATTCCTTGTTCAACGGATTTGAGATTTCACAATAAAGCTAAAAATTCGTCGCAAGATTCAAACCTGATTTCAAGTCTAGACATATTAACACCCCTTATATAAGGAATGATGCACAGGCTATCCTTATATAAGGAATGATGCACAGGCTATCCTTATATAAGGAATGATTCAACAACCTGTGTTGTCTCCTTAACCACTCGAACATATTGACACCCCTTATGTAAGGAATGATACGTTTCCCTTAACTACTTGGACATATTGATTTCAAGTATATAAGGAATGATGCGCAGGCTATCCTTATATAAGGAATGACTCAACAACAGAATTCGAACCTGCGTTGTCTCTTTAATCCCTCGAACATATTGACACCCCTTATGTAAGGAATGATTCGTTTCCCTTAACCACTCAAACATATTGACACCCCTTATATAAGAAATGATTTGTTTCCTGTGGGATTTAACAATAAAGCTAAAAAGTTGTGAACAACAGAATTCATGGGCAAAGCCCAATACATTTCTAGTCTATCTCCTTAACCACTCAGACATGTTGACACCCCTTATATAAGGAATGATTCATTTCCTATTCAACTGATGATGTGGGATCTCACAACAAAGCTAAAAAGTAGCCAATAGTAGAATTCCTCTTTAACCACTGACATATTGACACCCCTTCTCGACAAAGCTAAAAATTGCCAATAGCAGAATTCCTTGTCAACCACTCGGAGATTCGTTCCCTGTCCAAAGTTTAAAAAGTCGTTTCGTTCCAGATGTGGGATTTCCCAATAAAACTAAATAAAGTCATCACAACAAGATTTGAACCTCTCCAAGCAAAACCCAACAGATTTCAAGTTTTTCTCCTTAACAACTCAAACATATTGACACGCTTATATAAGAAAAGATTCATTCTCTATTCCACTTATGTGGGATCTCACGATAAAGCTAAAAAGTCGTTAATAGCAAAATTCCTCCTTAACCTCTCGGACATACTTATATAAGGAATTATTTGTTCCCTATCCAGCCAATGTGAGCAGAATTCTTCCTGAACCACTCGGACATAATTATATAAGGAATGATTCGTTTCCTGTCCAACCGATGTGAGATTTCACAATAAAGCTCAAAAGCTGAATTTCGTAGGATTCAATAACACCATAGTAATTTCATGGAAGAATCAAGAGAAGAAAGAAAAGAAAAGACAGCTTATAAATGGTGATTATCGAAAGCAACGAGTAGATGTTCTTTACTCTTTTGGCTTAGCTACCTTTGGTTATTCTTTTGCAATTGATAAACTAATAGGAGAGTAAGTAAGCCCCAAGAACCCCAACTTCTCGACCCTACATGGGTTACAATCTCTAAGGCAAACAGGCTATTTTTAAAGACTTTTCTAAGGAAGTTGTAGATTAAACACTCTTGACAACAAGTTAATTAACATCCAAATTCTTGAAGTGTTTAATGTCGTAGCCTTGTCTTTTGAACTTTTTGAACGTAACTTAATTTATAAGAATAAGAATCTAAGATAATATACCATAAAAAAGGTTAGTGGAGAATATAATAATTATTTCTAAACAAATCTCATAATAATAGAAAACGAAATCTTATATTCCAAAACAAAGTCTGTGTCCACATGTGAAGTCTAACACATGGAGTGAATTTTTATTAAGGAAAAATTGATGACACCAACCTAAGCTAACGAAGTAAATAATCTTACTATCGACATGGTTATATTTGATGTTGACACGTGCTTTGTGGTTCTGCACGTATCATAGATTTGATATGTGTGAATTGTTTATGAATTAATATGACTATGATATGTTATGTATGTATTATGATATGTGAATGATATGATAACTTTTACGTTATGATGTGTTCAATGATATGTGTGAGATAGGATACGAGAAGGATGCGATAAATGTAATGTAATGATATGACTAAGATATGATTGATATAACGATGGTTCGGTTATGTATAGAAAATGATATGATTATGATGATTGATAGAATGATGTGGTTAGGATACGTTCCTATAATGGTATGAATAGGATACGTCCCTGTAACGGTATGAGTAGGATACGTTCATAAAACAATATGATTAGGATACGTTCCTGCAACGATAATACTAGGATATGTTCATGACACGATATGATTTAGAATACATTGGGAAACGATATGACTAAGGATATGCATATGGAAACGATATGACTACAAGGATATGGTCATGATAGATTGATAAAACGATACGATAAGGTTATGTATATAAAATGTTATGATTATGATTATGATGAATTGATAAAACGATACGATTAGGCTATGTATAGAAAAACGTTATGATCATGATAAACTGATAATATGATACAATAAGTTTATGTATAGAAAACCTTATGGTTATGATAAATTGATAAAATGATACGATAAGGTTATGTATAGAAAAACATTATTGTTATGATAGACTGATAGAACGATACGGTATGATTATGTATTGCAAAAGATATGATTATGATGGACTGATGAAATGATATGTGATAAGTTTAGGAAATAATATGACTAAGGTACCTTCGTGAAACGATATGATTGTGGTATGTATAAGAACGTTAAGGCTATGATAAGTTAGAAAATGAGATGACCACGAAATGTTTACGAAATGATATGATATGGGAATGACGAATATATATTTATATAGTAAAATGGTATGAGAATGATATGATATAGGTTACGAAATATGTAATTATTTATATGTTTATGATATGACATAATGTGAACTGATATGTTAGGAATATGTTATGTGATTGTTATGGTATACGTTATGATATGATACGTGCATGTTGAGAATTGTTATGTCTAGAAGTATGAAAACGTTATGATATGATGTATGTGTGACAAATGATATGATATGATTGACATACAAAACGACGAACTAGCATGAAATATAACTCCGACGTATGCATGAAAGATATGATAAATAATATGTTAAACAAATTAAGAAATGATATGAAAAACGATATGATATATACAAAACGCTAGCGGGGTTGTATTAAATGATAATGAAAGTGGAAAAATTTTGGTTTCATGCATTGGGGGATACCCCTTATCCTTCACGATAGTACAGACACGTACGTTACAAGATAGGAAAACGATAATTATGGTTATCATAATGTTGCGATGACCAAGCAAGAAAATGATCATTATGTTTATCATAAAGTTGCGACGGTCAAGCAGGAAAACAATCATTATGTTTAACAGAATGTTTTCGTGACAGCCGCTAATTCTAACGGGTGTCCGACATCAAGAGCTCCCAAAGTATGCTCGCCCAACCAAAAAGGGGTCCAGGAGGTGTGTAAACCGACTGATGAGTCCATACTCGCACATGTGAACCGTGTGTAGGAAAAGTGATTACACATCCAAGTTGCTCGTTAGGAATACTCGTGTAGGAAAACGGACTGTTATGATAGGTCACATTCATGAAATTATATGTATTTGCAATTAACCCTAACAGTGGGGTCACTTACTAAGTATTTTTTAAATATTCAAGTCACGTGTTACTTCTATTTCAGGTTAAAGCAAGGTATTCCTATACGACTAACGACGACATCACAATTAGAGACCATGACACATGCATAGGGTAGTCACATTTATTTTTCTTAAACTTAGGTTAGAGTAGGATGTTTTTAATATAATCATTCATTTATTTTATTTAGTTCTTTGTGGTGTCGTTTTAAAGATGTTTTCGAACACATAAATTCATGATTGTGTTTTAAGATAAAAGTTATGTTTTATGAAACTTTAAATGAAATAATTCTGCATGCAATGTTCATGATAAATATACAGTAGCGACCTCAGATTAAATAGAAAATTTCGGGCGTTGCAAAAAGATAGGAAAAGAAATGAAGAAAAAAAAAATAAAGAGAGAAATGAAATTCTAGAGAGAGAAGGGGAATTAACTCCGATTTTGGCTATAAGAAGTCTGATTCCGGTCGAGCCTCCATCACAAAACCTACACAGAACCTAGAGAAGAAGCGCTCTGGATCCAAAACCATCAAGAAACAAGGAAAATCTGAAAATAACTTCTTGAATCTTTATCCTCGTATTTCCTTCGTATCTATGAGAAAATTAAGAGTTAGATTCTAAAATTTAAGTATGTTAATCTAGGAAGAATTGCGATCATAATCCTTAAAGGAAGTTGTAGTCGATACGGACCAATGATAGGAGTCCCGGCGTTCGTCAAAATTTGAGTATTACACTTTTGGCTAACTTTGGACTCTGTTATATTCATCTCTACTTAGAAATAAATTATAAGAAAAATACTTACAATTTCTACCGAGAAACCAAATTGAAACGAGTTAAGTACAAGAAGTTATTAAAATTGAAAGAAATTAGGAAGAAAGTGTAAAACAGAACGTAGTCTGGGAAATGCAAAACGCAGGAACACACGTCTGAAGGAGAAGGAACACGTGTCAAAGATGTACGGAGCCACATGTTGGGAAGGAGGGAGGCTGCACATCTTACTCAGTGAGGACACGCCTCCCATCATCATTTGTGGAGAGAAAATAAAAATAAAAAATATCTCAGGTCCGATAGGATTTGAAGGCCGACGACTCGATAACCCGCGCACAACCCAAAAGACGTTAGCCCGCGCACGACCCAAAAGATGTTAGCGTAAGAGAATTCTGATTCTCAGCGCATACTTCCAATTTCAAACTCATGCCCTCGACCTTTGCGGACCAACCACATCGTGCCAGTACCATAATGCGCATCCTCCTCCCTCATGCTCGATTATTTCTCTATTGCGTGGAAGAGCGTGCTACACGTGTGAGAGTTAGTTTTTGGCCTTGTTATATATGTATGTGTTTAATTCATGCCGAAAGAATGATGAAAATTTCTTAACTATGAACTTTGGGAGGTTGATGGATGTTATCTCCCCGTTGAGCATGTATGTTTATATGTAAGATGATGCTAGATGACTATTGTGTGCACACTCAGTCAATTTTCATAATCTAATATTATGTTAAGTCTAGAGACTTGTGGTTAGAGTGACTAGTCACTAAGTATAGACTTAACATTTTCCATAGGAGCCTAACGGACCACCACGGCATATGAACCACCTCAGAAGCATCCTTAGGCTGCTAGTTGTGTGAACAGTGTTTATAACTTTGTGGGGGACCAAAGGTTGTTGATTAGAACCCACTACTCCTAGTCCTTTCGCATGGAAAGAAGAGACTCACGTCGTACAACCCATTAATTGCATGAGATAAGGAAGGGGTCGCGCCTCGAAATGAGAGAGAATATTATGGGCCTGATAGATATTCAGCACACCCCTAGATAAAATGCCATTTAGCCTCAAATAGCCATGCATGAGGTAGCAGCTCATAGATAGACATTGGTCATTCAGAACTCGACATAAGGAACTCTTAGGATTTAAATGAAAGAGAATCAAAATACCCCAAAAGAATAAGATCAATCAATACGATAAGAGCTATGAGTAAACTACTTACTTAGTTCAATGATTGTAAGTAGGTTTGAGTTCCTAAGAAGCTCCATCTTTGTTAATCTAAATAACCACAACTCTACCAAAAAAAATTTCTCATGGTTTGAATTATTTGAATCATTTATAAATTTTTATTTTTAATAAAAAATAAAATATTAATTCGTAAAATATTTATTAATATATTTTGAAACCTTTAATAAGAAGGGTTAATTTAAAAAAATTATATTCTAAATAGTTAAAAAATAAAAAAAAAATAAAAAAAAAAATTAAGAGGGGATGGAGAATAAAGAATAAAAAAATATATATAATTATGAAATTAAATATAAATATAAATAAAATGTACTAAAATTAACAAAATTCCCCTTTACAATTTGTAGCCCAGCTCCTCACACTTTCGTCTTCTACGTATATGATTCTGACTTGAATCTCTCCGGACTCAACTCCAGTGAGGCGCAGCCAAACATCTTGCACCACCTCCCCATCCACGCATCGTATCGAGTATTCCTCCTGAAAGCAGTCGTCCATTCCCGGAACCACCTTCCTCAGCGTCGTCTCGCCCCCCGATATTCCTAGAATCTTACTCAGCCGACTTGCCGACTGCATTGGCTGAAGGTTGAACGTTGCTCGCCCCATCTTGTCGTCTCGCTTGAACAGATCTTTGTCGAACATTTCCTGCGGAACAATCTGCTCAGATGCGGAAACAAAAACGGAGATCGATCCAGCGCTCGAGTGAGATCGCAAAAATCACTTACGAATTTCAAGACTGCAGAGTGTTTCGTGTCCATCGTGAAGTTCAGTTCCTCGTTCCATACTGGATTTAGGTTACTGCTGATTACTTTCGTCCTTGCTTTCTGTTTCAGAATGTGAATCGTTAATTAAATTAGGTGATAACGCTCCAAGGATGAAATCCGGAAGAAATAGTTTAGATTTTGAAGAACATTCGCTAACGCTCCAAGGATGAAATTCGGAAGAAATAGTTGAGATTTTGAAGAACATTCACTAACGCTCGAAGGATGAAATCTGGAAGAAATCCGGAAGAAATTCGGAAGAAATAGTTGAGGTTTTGAAGAACATTCACACTAACGCTGGAAGGATGAAATTAGGAAGAAATAGTTTAGATTTTGAAGAACATTCACACTAACGCTGGAAGGATGAAATTCGGAAGAAATAGTTTAGATTTTGAAGAACATTCACACTAACGCTGGAAGGATGAAATTCGGAAGAAATAGTTTAGATTTTGAAGAACATTCACACTAACGCTGGAAGGATGAAATTCGGAAGAAATAGTTTAGATTTTGAAGAACATTCACACTAACGCTGGAAGGATGAAATTCGGAAGAAATAGTTTAGATTTTGAAGAACATTCACACTAACGCTGGAAGGATGAAATTCGGAAGAAATAGTTTAGATTTTGAAGAACATTCACACTAACGCTGGAAGGATGAAATTCGGAAGAAATAGTTTAGATTTTGAAGAACATTCACACCAACGCTGGAAGGATATGAAATTCTGAAGAAATAGTTGAGATTTTGAAGAACATTCACCTGTTTCCCCAATTTGACGACGACATACGGATCGCTAGTTTTGAAATCTCGAATCACCAGATCTCTCCCTTGGATTATGATCACTTTCAGCCGCCCCGAAGTCTCCACCGCCATTACCTCAGGAATTTGAATCGAGCCTCAAAAATGAATGGATTCAAAGCTTGTTTGAAGATGAAGATGGAAGAACAGAGACGATTTGCTTGTGGTCTCAAAGCTGAAGAGTTTCAAGATTTATCAATCACAGAAATCAAAACCACACCGGTAAATCAACTTGAATCTAGTTTTTCTTTGAAGTTGCAAATTGGAAGCAAAAAAAATGACGGAACTCCCATCGTTAGTAACGAAGAAACAAATTAATTAGGATGAAGTAAATTTTGGTTCATAGCCAAAGATCATAAAATGAGAAAATAAAAGTTCAGCGTTGAACTACTGAGCCCAAAAGTGGTTTTCAACCGACGATTTGTTTTTCTTCAACCTTAGATTTCCGTTCATCATCCAAAACTGACTTTAGTTTAAAAACTTCTTAAGTTTATTTTTTTAATATTTTTCTTAATTAAATTACGCATAAAATCGTATTGTTACTGGTGATACTTGGTATCTTAAATTAGTTTGGTCAAAACTACATATATTTTTCTTTTATAAGGTTTAAAATTGAATTTCTCATTTTATATTTTATACCGTCACAATTATATCAAGAATAACGCTTTTTGTAATTTTACCAAACTATACTACTTAATTAAAATACATCAAAATTAAAATGGTAAGTCGTAGTTTTGATTAGATTAAAAATTAAAATATCATTTATAATCCTATACTTGAGCACTTATTTTTCAAAATTAGTTTTTGTATTTTTAATATGTCTTAAAATCATTATAAAAAAAATTGTCTTTTTATGAATATTATTTATTATTTTTTTATCAAGATCAATTAAAGTTAACTTCAAACTAATAATAAATATTAATTTTAAGCTAGATTAAAAAGTAAAAAATAAATAAATTTAGACGTTTCCGAGGGTAATCTTGGACGGGTAATCTTGAACAATAGGTAGATACGACCCATTTTGTAAATTATTACAAATGATTTTATCTAAAATCATTCATGTTAAAACATATGAGTGTGTGTATTCTATACAAAAAAATTTGTATGAGACTGAACCACGAACTATTTAATTCTTTTTTTTATAAAGATGTTCATTGAGAAGATTCAAAGATTAATATTTTATATGATTATCATATATGATTGGATCTTAATCCTGATTAAGTTACAAACTTGTGATGGTGAGAGTTTATCTTTTAACTTGCATGGGTGAAAATGACTTTTGTAGCCAATTTGATTTATAAACCGTTGGTATTTTTGCTCTTAATTAATTAATGTTAATATTTTGATGGTAGAAAACCTACTCTTAATTACTAAAATTTTTAATGTTTTACAGTGTTATCTTAATACTTTTTGAATCACTCAAATTGGATCTACAACGAAGAAATTAGGACCGAAACAACATATTGGAAAAGACGACATAATGACTAAGTTGGAAGGATATATGTATAGAATATTTAAAAATTTAAAAAAAAAAAAAAAAAAACTAAAGACTCAACTTTTTCGAGAGAATATATGATTCATAGCAAGACGAAAATTACGAGAACTGAAATACATCGGAGGAATAAGAGATTTGTTAAGCAGTTCTCAATTTTGATGCTAGACATTAGAGATGTCTGAGAATGGACAAAGTATTTTGCTTTGTTGAAGGATTGCAACCCTAGACCAAAACAAAATTATACGAACAAAGGATTCAAAATCTTGCTACCACACTCACTACTTCAAAGAGACTCCTAGACTTTGGGGGCAAAGGTCAAAAAAAGAGTACACCGACCCAAAACTCTAGAGGAAAACCTTATAAGACACTGGGTCAGTGGAATGAAAGCCTTAATAGGCCATATGGAGGGAACAATAGACCAAATGGAAGAACAAATAAACCTCCTCAGACTACAATTGTCGGGTGTCCCAAGGGCCTTACCCCCTAAAGGAACTATCCATTGATGCCTTTACATTCCTTGTTATGCAAAGACCCCCATAAGTTATCCTATTGTCCTCATCGAGCGTTCCTTAGTGCACTCTAAGTTTCCATACAAGAGGGCAACACCCAAGAGTCTAATTAGTAGCAGAAAAAGAGGAAGTTCAAGATACTCTTAGAATGGGTGTGTTGAAATTTCTATTGGCCATGCAAAATAAGATCGACCGGAAGGAAGTAACTAAAAAATAAACTCACAACCTAGCTAGAGCACCCTAGGAAACTCAAGCGAGACCCATAATTTCATCTCTGACCAAGAAACTCGCATATTGTGACTTATGATAGAGAAGGACCTTGAAAAAAAATGGAAGTATTTAATTTAGAGACCCTACCTACCGTTGGAGTCTCAAAGAGAGTCTCTCTGAAACGAGGGGCTTGGTCAGGAGAAATGGACCTAGTTGTAGTTCGCATGGATAACTTTGACGTGGTACTTGGGATGGACTTTCTCTTCGAGCACAAAGTCATTCCAATGGCAATGGCAAAGTGAATAGTGATTACTGATTGCAGCCCCATCGTAATCCTCAGAAGCATCACATAACCATGTGACCTAAGAATGATTTCTGCCCCACAACTAAAAAAAGGGGTTCCCTTTGGTGGAGGATGTAA
Source organism: Cucurbita pepo subsp. pepo (assembly GCF_002806865.2). Lineage (NCBI taxonomy): Eukaryota > Viridiplantae > Streptophyta > Magnoliopsida > Cucurbitales > Cucurbitaceae > Cucurbita > Cucurbita pepo. Next base: position 4,814,229 of record NC_036646.1, read on the forward strand.
CCACCACTGAACCCATCTCGAGTGAAGTTATCGATGTCCTCCACAATTAGGCTAACATAATGTCAGATAGCTTAGCAAAAACGTTACCATCTCGTCGAGAGATTGATCTCGAAATCGAGCATCTCCATGGATTCAAACCTCTAGCGAAAAATGCATATCGAATGGCTCCACCAAAGTTAGTCGAATTGAGAAGGCAATTAGACGAATTGTCGGCTACAATGTTCATTTACCCCGCAAAGACTCCCTATAGGCCCCCATGTTATTTTAGAAGAAGAATGATGAGACGTTACATATCTGCATCAACTACAGAGCTTTGAACAAGGTGATAGTACGTAACAAATATCCCCTACTGATAATATCCGACATGTTTGACCAACTTCACGGGCCAAATACTTCATGGAGCTGGACTTACGATCAGGGTACTACCAAATACGCATTGCTGAGAGAGATGAACCCAAGACAACGTGCATAACGAGATATGAGGCTTTTGAGTTTTTAGTAATGTCTTTCGGCCTTCTATCTTTCAGCCTGGAGAAGGCCCAATCTACATTCTACTTGTTGTTGTATACCTTGATGACAGTCGTATTGTAACGTCCCTAATTTTTTTTAACCTAATTAGTGTCGTCATCTCATGCATGTTCTAATGATATATGCAGAAATTGATAATAAATATCTTTAAAATAAAACCATGGACTTACCTATTAAGTTCAAAACCACTAAATTAAAATAACATAGTTTTAAATATAAAACAAAGTGCATTAAAAACATCTATCCACTACTAATTGAAATTCAATGAAATCTATACTCTATCACGCTTACAACAACCCTTAGTTCTCACCTATAATAATTTAGGTGACATAATACAAGACATATTAAAATTTTAGCTCAACTAAATATGGCATTATTTCTAACCTAAGTCCTAAAGCTAGCTAAAATTAGGCAAATAAAAGTCTTACGGACCTCAAATACTTAAAGAATGTTAAAAATGGTTTCAGGAGGGTTGAAAACCTAGGAAACGGTATATAATTTGAATACCGAGTCGTGTAAGCCGAGAAGCCGAGCCGCTAAATCGAACCGTCAAGCCAAGCTGGAGCAAGCCGACGGAGCCGCTGCGTCGAGTTGAGCCAAGATTATTCGCAGCTAGAAGCGGTCACGTGCCAGACGTGTGGGAGCCGAGGGAAACGCGCGGGTTGTCGGGTCACAGCTCGGGTCGCTGGGTCACGTGTACGGGCCGCAGTATGTTGGGTCGAAACGGATGCGGACTGGTTTTCATGTGGGCTAGGGTCTTGGCAGTAAAGAGCTTGGGTCGTTGAGCCGTGAAGGTTGGGTTGGAAACTGTGTGCGGCCGTGGATCGAACCCTATCCGACCTGACGATTCGTCTTCTTCACCCGAAAATGCAGAATGGAACCCTCCATTTTTTCCTTTCTTTTTATGATGATGTTTCGATGATTCTGACGCCATTTTTGCATGATTCTGATACCGTTCGTTCACTCCTCGTTGTATAACATGCATCACCCTTCTCAAACAAATGTGTCTTCGCACGAACATGCATCACGTTCCTCAGACATGTCATCAAGTGTGGAAAAATCAATATGGATAGTGTTTAGATAAAAAGTTATCGAGGACTGAGAGTCCCCACTTCAGTGACCAATGTACGATCCTTTCTAAGATTAGCAAACTACTATAAGCTTTTCATTGAAGGGTTTTCACGATGAGCCGTCCCATTAATAGAACTACTACAAAAAAAGAGCACTCTTAATTGTAGTTAGATGAGTGCCAAAAAATATTTGAAGGCCACCCCATTGCCTATGAAAGTCGGAAGCTCAATAATGCAGAAAGAGATATACTGTCTCCAAAAAAGAAATGTTCGTTGTGGTCCGTTGTTTTAGAGTCTCGATACAATATATATTGGGATCACACTTTGTGGTGAAGATGGACAATAATGTCATTTTCCACTTTACTGACCAACCAAATTTGACCTCAAAGCAAGTCTGGTGGCAAGAATCATTAGCTGAGTTTGTCTTCAATTTCGAGCATAAAGTAGGAAAGAGTAACCAAGTTGTCGATGCACTGAGTCGGAAGGGCATACATGTATCCCTATGCATGCTAGCCCACATTCATTCTAGTAAGATCGACAGATCGATGCGTGACATCATAAAAGAACACCTGCACAAAAACCCTTCGCCCAAAGCTATTGTTGATCTAGCCAAAGCTGGAAAGACTAGACAATTTTGAGTGGAAGGAGACCTTCTACTTACAAAAGAAAACATATTGTATGTTCCAGAATGGGAGAACTGAGGAACAAGCTCATCTAGGAATCTCACAATACTTTATGGGTTGGACACCTCAAGTGGCGACAAACTTACGCCTTAGTCAAGAAATGTTACTTTTGGTCAAACATGCAAGATGACATCATGTAGTATACTAAGGCGTCACTCATTTGCCAACAAGATAAAGTCAAGAAGACCAAGATCTTGGGACTCCTTGAACCCCTGCTAGTGCCGATAAGACCTTGAAAAATTATGTCACTAGACTTCAAACACAACTCCCGAAAGTAGGCAAACATGAAGCCATCTTGGTTATCATAGACTGATTCTCGAAATACATCACATTTGTTTCCACTCCCAAAATATGCTCGGTTGAGTTAATAGCTTAATTGTTCTTTAAACATAATGTGAAGTTGTGGGGCATATCATCGAGCATCATTAGTGATAGAGACAACAAATTCATTGAAATATTTTGGATCCAGTGACTCATGTTCATGGAGATGACCTTAAATATCTCTTCGAGCTACCATTCTTAGACCGACGGATAGACATAGTGGTTCAACTGCTCGCTTGAAGAGTATTTGCGTCACTTTGTTGAAATTGGTCAGAAGAATTGGGTAGAACGGTTAGATGTCGCTCAATTTTGTTTTAATTGTCAAATGAGTTCATCTACTTAGAAGAGACTCTTTGAAATAGTAAGTGAACGACAATCAGCCCTGCCCCATATTATTGACCAACCATATACCGGGAAAAATCCTCAATCCCCAAAACTTCACAATGGAATGGAAGGAGACAATAGATATATAGGCAAAGTTTACTTGTAGAAAGCTTCTAAACACATGAAGAAGTGGGCAGACAGGAAACGTTGCCCTCTCCAATTTCGAGTAGGAGATCAAGTCCTTACAAAATTGAGGATATCAATTTCGAAAAGCATATAAAACAATATTCATCACAAATCTCATCATAGGGGCATTTTGGTAAATTCTTACCTCATGCATAACGTACTCATTTATATTGCCCAACCTATATTCTAGTCATGCATATTCTCTTTCTAGCATTGCATAATACATAAAAGAACATGTTTCGAAAAAATTTCATACTCATCCAAAAATGCCCTTTCAAAGTCTTTGACATACGTATTTTAACCACCTAAGGTAAGGAATGCTTGCATGCTAGCACGTCCTAGCAATCTACAAAGTATTATTTGCCTCAAGTTTATGTGGTTATTTAAATGGATGAAATGTGCCTTCTTAAGCTAGTTTTTGTGCGGGTTAAAAGCTCCAAAGTTTCTGAAATTTCTATATAGGTCCTAACTCGAGTACATAAATATACCCCGTAAGCAAACAACTTTTAAACTCTCATTGCATCCTTAACCTAGTAGAAGACCTCAAGCTTTACTCTAAGCTCTAGGTGTATTACTCTTGCTATATACAATCTTGGGTAGCTAGCTTAGCTCACACAGAGGTAATCGATATCTAGAGATGAGGTGATACCTCAAAAGACTTCGTACAAATGGGAGATATGACAAGTGCTAGCTTGATCAACATCCATAGAAGGTTAGCTGGCAAACCATCCCGTAGGCCATGTAGTCACCAAAGGTTGGGGACGCGACTCCCCAATACGTGCCAATTCCACTAGCTACCCACATAATCAACATCCGCCCATAGGACAGATCTTTTATGTAGGGTAACCACTGACTACCTACAGGATCAACCCCTAACCACAGGACGAGTCCACCATATAAGAAAATTTAACAAACCACCGAATCATACATACCTAACAAGCCTCACGCATATCTCAACAGTATCGTACTAGAGTGAGAAAGAAGTGGAAGCTTCGTACTAGAGTGAGAAAGAAGTGGAAGCTTCGTACTAGAGTGAGAAAGAAGTGGAAGCTTCTCAGACATTGTGTTGGCTGTTATTCACCAAGAAGGCTACCTTTGACATTTCTGGATATCATGGAAGTCTACTAGGCTTTTAGAGGCATTTAGACAATTTAAATTCCATCTCGTTTTCAAGACGTTCGGGTTAACTCCTCAAGTTAAATCTGGGTGCACATGGGTCTAAACCTCTAATCGCTCACAATCCTAGAGTGCAAGGTCTATTGGAAACGTATCTATTGGAAACGTACTAACCTAGATCAACATGTAAGCTGCACTAACTATAGCGCCCTAATTTTAACTAAGTTCTCTCATGCATATTTTGCTTGGGTCCTATCCATCACCAAATCTCGTAATCCATGATTTAAACTTCACCTTAGTCATATTTGGGAGTCTTTTAGGTTCCTAGGGCAGTTAGGTGGCTTAGTACGGACTTCTAGCTCTAGGCTACTCTATCCTAGCTCTAGGCTACTCTATCCTAACTCATCGAGTCTTTCTCCTCTGACTATTGCTCACGATCCTGACCTAGGTCATTGTCTAGCCAACCTAACTCTCAAAACGCACGAAAAAAGTCTTACATACGCTTCCATGCGTGCATATCACGCACGTGAGGAAATCCTATTTGGCAAATCCCTACTAGATAACACTGTTAAAAGGCAGTTCTTTCATCTTTTCTTTCTTCCTCTTCTTTGATAGAAAACCAACCAAAGGAGTGAGGAGAAGGGGAAAATGAACATTGTACTAGAGATTGAAACAACCATGAATGCATTATATATTGTAACATGTATACTCAAACTATACATGTGCCACTTTTTAACATATCAATCACAAAGGTCATATAAAGGCAGCAAAGAAAAGGTATCATACGAATATATGCAAGAGACCTAATCATCTATCTCCTACTGCAAAAGCTAATTAGTTCATACTTCCATCCCCTAAACGTCAGAAACTGTGACTGCTATGTTACATTCTACATGTAGCTGCTGTGATCTGTCACATTTGTTCTTAACTGAAACCGCCAGCAGCTCATTTGGAATCCGATTCGAAATTATTGGACAACTATACTAGGTGACCCGACCAACTTTATCCCTGTTTCATCTCAAGCCTCGTTTTCCTGCTCGATGCTTCCATTTGCTCTGTAATCGATAAAAAACGGTGATATAAGCTTTTTGAAGATTCATTTGGTTATTGCAAGGATGGTTAGTTATGACTTACCAGAGGCTCGTCATCAGAAAGTTCATCTTCCTCGCCTTTCTGCTCTCCTCCAGGACTACTTTGTTCGACTACAGTCCCTTGATTCTTTCCAGAATCGGAGTCGTTGTCGTCATCAATGTTCTCTCTTGAACTTGATTCGTCGACTTCCCTGTCTTCTTTGTGAGCCTTACTTCCTCTTGCGTTGTCAGCATGTTTCTCAAGACTCTCAGGATCCTCATCAAGTTCATCAGCATCCGGTTTCTCTTCTGCATCATCAACGTCAGGCATCTCTTCATCAGATTCCGCAATATGATGATCTCCTTCACCTCCTTTTGAGTCGGACTTGATTTCCCTATCGGAGTCCTCTCGGTCTGTGAACTCCTTGGCGAGAGTCTGTGCACGCTCTCCTTCAGAATCACCTGGAACAATGAACTCTCAGAACCAGAAAATCAATCCTTCTTATACAAAGCATGAACAACTTTCTTTCAGGTAAGAACTTCACGCCAGAATTTCAAGCTCATGGAAATGAAAACATGTTTTACCTGAGTCCATTTCGTCATATACATTAGAGCTTTTGAAAATTCCAGGATTTGAAATGTCTGAACTCCCTTTTTTCACGCCAGAATCTGAAATTTTTGACTTTGATGTACCATTTTGACCATGCTTTAAATTTTTCTTTGGTGTCCTTTTTCCTTTTGTTCTGGAACACGGTACAACTTCATTGAAGTGCTATGAAACAAATAGAAAAGATGCAATATTGCTAGCGTGAGTTACTTACATTTTGAATGGTTTCTTGATTGAACGTGAACCACCTGAATCTTTACTCTTCCAGCCAAGAGTACTGCAAAGGAATTTTTTAAAAAAAAACATGGACAAAATGACATTATATAGTGCAAAAGTGGGGGGAGGGTGAATGCCAGAATCACTTTGTGATGACAACAGATTAGCATCTCAAACAAAACACATGGTCATTTACAGCAAGACTTCGTTCTCTTCGTTTGACGCGTTTGATGCAAAACTGGAAAAGTGGGAAATGATGAGGGAATCTAATTTTGGAGATTCCTCGGTTAAAAAGTAGCTGGTTTCGCTACGATTCCGTGACTTTATGACCTTGTGGATTAGCCAACGGAGGAGCTCTTTTCAGCTTCAGAGTTTGAATTCCAGAAGACCCTTATTTGACTAGGAAGTTCTGAGCAGGCTATGCTAGTTGATAAGGCGAACTCGTGTGAACCTCAGTGAGGTCTAGGACTCTGGACTTCAGAAAAATTTTGATTTGATGCAATTTTCAACCATCAGAATTCGAAACCTGCTTTCGATGTTACCAATCCTCATGAAAATCTAATATCCCAGACAGTCAAATTTTCTCGTATATCTCCAAAGAATCAATACTCGAGACAAGGATTCGAAAGCAAAATTCTTAATCATCCCTAGTCATTGTCAGTGTGTGCTCCTAGAAGTGCTGGAGATATTTGGACCCTTTACCTTCCATCTAGTCCTGTAATCCCTTTAATCCCATAAAAATCTCGGTCCCGACTCTCAAAGAAAACAGAGGACCAATAAGAAGCTGAAGAACGTTCTCTTAACTAAATTTGGAAAAGAAAAAAACCCACTGCACATTGAAAAGAGAGTTCTCCATACGAACAATTTTCAGAAAGAGAGTCCTCCATAAGCATAAAACAATCACTTAAATTCAACCAAGAATTCAAAGAATGAGAAGGGGATGAACCCCAAGTATAACCACCAGCCTCAAGAATGGGAAAATGGTCAGAAAATGTACGAACCTGCCTTGAAGCTCTTGAATTGTTAAAATGATCATCCTACTCATTATTAATCAAAATTCTGTCGCCCAACCGAGACCAAGTAACCTTACCATTAGATAAAGGGATCGCCATCAATCTAATCTCTTCTATGATACTATTAAAGCGCCTTATGCCTTAAGTGCATTCACCAACTTGAAGAGGACCAGAGTTTTACTAATTGAATTGAACCAGAGGCAACACGAAATTGTTTAATATAAATTTTTGGAATGGGCAGAAGTCAAAGAACGCTCTAGCCAAACCAGATAAGAAGATGAGAGAGGTATTACCTTATTGAAAGCTAAGTCTTCCACTAAAAAACCCATTCTTTTCATACCAAATAGTAAAAAGATTTCAGAATCTTGCAACTTCTCACCTCCATGACTAACTCAAAAATATTGCGAACCCAAAGAAAAGAAAACGAACACCAAAAATCAGTCAAGAAGAGACAAAATACCATAAAGGGATGCCAGGACAAAAAAGTTAATGAAGACAGAAACAAAAAGCTCCGAGACCGGAGAGATGATGGCAGAAGGCTAGAAATGAGTTTTTTTTAGGGGGGGTGATTGGAGACCGCCATCGGCATTAGCATCGGAGCCAAGGGAAGGGGAGGAGGTGGGGCTTGGATTCCTTTCGCAATCCTCCTCGTTAATACAATGTTTTTGTGGGGGGTAAAGGAAGCCCAATTAAACACAGCATTTTACATATGCATCTGAATGTGGTCTGATAAAAATAAAATGAAATAGACTTCTAAGAGATAGAACTTACACTTCGAGGGAAGGAAGACTCCTGGACAGTTTTAGTTTCTGTAAATTACAAAATGGAAAACTCATAAGAATCTGTCAAACAATTTGAGGCAATATGAAGGAGATGGGCTACAGTTCACATACCTTTGAAGTCTTGTGATCACTGTCAATGACCTCCCATCGCTCCTTCTCGAGTTTGAGAACTTCAACATCTCCATCATCATATAGTATCTTGTATATTAAAATCGTTGAAAAAATATAAGGAACTTTGCCAGGAGTTAAACAACAAATAATTGGCTTTGTCAAGCGCCAAGAATCAAAAGAAATCAGGGAAAGGAAAGGTAAGATGGCGCAGCCTACCACGTGTTTCCTATTTATTGGATCATAAGATTTCACTGTGCCTTTATAGAATCTGAAAATTTTTAAAATGATACACATATGAGAGATGGTGATAATAATATAATTAGTATCAATCATCAAAGGAATACAAAAACATCAAAATTAAAGACTTGAAAACTAATTTGTTTTTTCATTTCCTCCTAATAATAATTCGTTAACTTAAGTGATAATTGGTCAATCCCAACATCGTGCTAGAGAGATCTCAAAAAAGTATATACATAATATTCAACAAAGAAATAATGGTGAGCGAGTGTGTGTGTCCGTGAACGCAAAACTTTACCCAACACTACCACAGCACATTTCATTTAATTGTTTGGGCAAGTTACTCGTCACGTTAAAGGCAGACGTTTCAAACAAAAGTGAGCCCACCGGAGATTTTTCAAGAGGCACCGAAGAGTCAGATACTTGCATTCAAGAATGAAGTGGAACCAAACTAGGCGTGACGGAAATTTTTTCGAACATTGCTTCTTAAAGAAAACAAGAGCGAAGAAACTATCTACATGTGACAAATAAGGTAGATACTCACTGTTTATCCATGGGCCACCAAACTTTAATTCTGCATCCACTTAAGTCTTCAATATCATTTTCACCATACTTGAACTGACACTACATTTAAGAACTGTATCAGTTAGGGCACCATATAATTTTAGCAAGACAATAAATTTGGAAAGGATTTAATAACGTAACACAATCATAAGAATGGATATTAATACTAGATTATGTTGAAGGTTCACTTTTGTATCAACAGATGAACTTTGGATTAGTTCTGCATACTACATACTTGAGCACATCAAGTAGACATCATGGTTAGATTAACGCGCATATCACTATCAGCATACCTTTGCTAATCCGGCAATACTTCTTCGTTTCCTCTTCTTCACAGCCCCACCACTTGAGGATTTGGATTTCAAGTTACTCGTGTTGTTCTTATCAACCTTCTTCAGCACACTAGAATGCTGCAAGTTAAATAGAAGGAATGGTGCGAGTAAGCAACTCCCGATACTCGCAAGGTCTACATATAAAAAGGGGGGAAGGGATGAAGAAGACATAGTTAAGATGCCACCTTAACATCAAGGTCACTTGAATCTTCAAGGTCGTTTTCCTCATCATAATGACTCATGCCTGAGCCTTTAGCTTTAGTTTTGGAAGAACCTGTAGGCTTTTTCAAACATTTGACCAATAAATCCGACTCGCCACTTCCACCAATCTCCTTCTCCTTGGATACATCATCATCTGAATCATGGTTATTCCCCATGTCGATTTCACTCGACTCTAGTGGAGAAACTTCTCCTTGAAGTAAGGTATTTCCTGAACCAGGTGCACGTCCCTTCGAAGTACTTTTGGATCTAGAACGACTTTGATTAGATGATGACCTCTTGTGTTTGGGAATTGGAGCAGAAGTTGCATCACTAGGTTTCCTTTTTTTGCTCTTTGCAGGTGAATCCACATTCATTCCCTTACCAAGAAAATCTTCATGACCGTTGCTCGATTTAAGTTCGCTGGTAGTAAAATTTATTTCCCTTACCATTGTCAAGATATCAACATCGTTTTCAGCATTTTTCTTTTCAATCGGTTTCTTCTTGACCTTTTTGTCCTTTTTATCTTTCTTTTCCCTTGATCCATGTGACTTTATACCTTTTAGCATTTTTCCTAGAGGCACATCATTTCCATCTTTTTCATCTTTATTCTGAACCTCATCTGCAGCAGCTTCTTTAGAAATCTGATTTGATAAAAATAATGTTAGGATTTAGGAAGTTCAAATATAAAATATGATGTAGTCATACATACAACCACTCATGGTAATAGAACATACAACCTCATTTGATTCTAACTTGAGTGACTCAAAGTGAGCCAGAACATTTTCCTCAACCAACCACGTTTGTGCTTCACCTTCAGTTTGACCAGCCTGTCAAAGACATACAATCATATCAGTGGAAGACAAGCACCAAACCATAATGCATGAACCAAATATAATGCTTCCACTTCTATTTAGAAGAGAGGAGGTTACACTTTAGGATTCAACTTGGATTCCTAGCGTAACGGCCCAAGCCCACCGCTAGCGGATACTGTCCTCTTTGGGTTTTCTCTTCCGAGCTTCCCCTCAAGTTTTTTAAAACGTGTCTGCTAGAGAGAGGTTTCCACACCCTTAAAAGGAATGTTTCGTTCCCCTCGCTGGCACTCGTTCCTCTACCAGCATTATAACCATGACTGGTTCTAAAATTTACTGATTCCCAGCTCTCAATATCATTACAATACTAAAGGAAAATGTTGGAAGAAACATCTTATAACGTTTTTATCCACAATCTGCAATTGATAATCTTCACAAGTCAACAATTAAGTTCATTTTCATTTAATTCAAACTATCAATTATATAAATTTTCCGAAACAAATACTTGCATTTGTTATATGAATAAATAAATAAACATTTTGCATCTACTAGCATGTGTAAATTTATTAAATAATTAAAAAAATAAAAGAACCCGCTTGACATGTATAGGAGGCGCCTATATAAAAGAAAGGCTCAGAGCAGCAAAACAAAGCAGAAGTCAAATATGAGAGACATATGCAAACTTGTTGAGTAAAGTACCTATTAAACCAAATTAGTTTTAACTTACCACAGAATCATCTCCTTTCTTCTCCTTCAATTTGTACAATATGGGAGGCAGAGAAATTGGTACAGTCAGGTCTTGTAAATCATCCTCTTTCAGGGCCAATCTCTTAACAATTGACAATCCAAGATCACAAAGTGCATATGAAATCTGAGAATCCAATGATTAAAATTATCAAATGTAGTTGTTGCAGTCCTCTTGGGTTAAGAATCTTAAAAGAAAATAAAATAGAATGGGAGAATAGAAGCCAACAAGATATTACTGTCTTCTAACCTTCGACTTCGCTGCATCAACTACGTCTTCACTATTTTTAATACAATGAAAGATGGAAAATATGGTAGATATGTTTTCCTTCTCCTTGGCGATATTAGCCTCTGACTTGACATCTTCATCTTTATGCACTAGTAGAGAAAGAATCAGGTGCAATCGCCTGAAGTCCAAAAAAAGATGATTATCGAAAATGTTAATGAGTATAGAATCTTCCCAAATAAGGCTCTTTTCTCAAGAGTTATTAAAACCAAATATCGTTTTGGTCTCGAGATGGTGCAACCTTTCCCTTTTTGAAATATATATTTCTCGTTAAGCTATTGGCTTTTCTAATATAACTATATCTCCAGAATAAATATAAGCGATATTGTGAGATATTCTTGCCTATATATTAATTCATATGCTTTGACATCCTTGCATTCATCAACATCTGGACACGAATGATGAGCAAGGGCATGAACCAAGTATGGTATTATGTATTCAGGATAAGCTGCCATTGGATTGGCTTCGGATTGCATTGACAGTTGCCGTGCTTTAGCTTGGTGATGCATTTGAATAATATCAGCCAGATTTTGTTTCTCCTGTTAATTCAAATTGTACATGAAATTATCAAAAGAAATAATTGAAATGCCAATCAGTTCCTATCAAGTCTAGTGTAATTACCTCATCGAACTCAGACGGATTGGAACCATTTATGTTAAATAGGAATGCACATGCATATTTTGCATCCAACATTCTGTCCTTGATGTATTGATGAACTTTGCTCAAGAATACTTTCCCAGCTTGAGGAAACGTGATCTACAAGACACCAAAACATGCAAAAGCCCCAATTAATCTTGCATTCACAAATAAACTACTTCTTCAAAATGATAATGCCAAGAATAAGTTTCCATACTGCCTTATATGAGAGGTTAAGAAGATAAAATATGAGCATAAACTTTTATGTGAACTTGCCTCTGGTATTTTTAAGGTTAAGTGAAAAGTAGTAATTGGTATCTTATCATCCCATTGCTTCGATAGTCGAAGAATTGCCTTTGCAGCTGCAAGTCTTAAATGGGCTTTGTCAACTGAACTGTAAAACGGAAAGACTTTAGCAACTTTCACGCCTCGTACAACAAATGCTTGTTACACAAAACACTCGTAAACTGCAATATAATAAAAAGTATTCCGATATTGATATGGTTACCTTGATTTTATATCTTGGGATATTTCTCCATGGGCAAGCATGTTACCAAGGATCTCTAGAAGATTATTGATTCCAAGACGGAGGTGAGCATCCTTAACAGGTAAGTAGCTCTTGACCAATGTCTTCATGGCGAATATCTGTTTCTCGGAACCAAATATCAAAAGTTTATGTTATCTTGTGAATCTTCAATGGAAATCATTAGTTATTTTCTGTTGAAACAAATGTGTGTGTGAGAGAGGAGGGGAGAAAGAAACAACCAAACGTGCCCAACCTTTAACAAGCACGGCTCACTTCTGTTCTCCCAAGATGTTTTTGCATCATCTTCCACATCCTGAAATAGAAGCATTAGCAATCATGAATCTAACTATCATCAAGTCATACACAAGGAATAACACAGAGAACCCGTGATGGAAACTCACAGAATCACATTTAAGAATCTGGTTTTTAATAAACTCTTCAATTTCGTTCTCTCTGGTTTCGAAAACAGGCATTGCTGTCTGAGCTATACATCCCAGAGACTGAAGTACAGCAGGCAAATGAGTCTTCTCCTCAAGCATATCCACAAGCCTCTAAAAAAAATTTAAGAAGTTTTGAATCATGTAAGGACCATAATGACGTCACGAGATCATTCGTTTTGAAAATGATTACAAGTTTGTTCATGAAAACGTTGAAACAAACCTTGTACAGAACAGAAAGTGATTTTAGCCCGTCATCTTTTGTTATAGCAGCCAACGCATGTACAGCATACTTGGCCTGTCTTCTAGTGCCTTCTAAGCACAGCCGCTCTAATATAAGGTCTATGGAGCTGGAAATAAATGACAGGAAGATCGGCAATACAAATATTCAATAACCAAGTTCTAAATTTCTAATATGGTAAATTCTTCAGCTATACCTTGATGAGACGGCCAATTGTTCACGGATTGTACCACCAGCTTTTGCTAAAACATGCAGAATTCCTTCTTTTATTATCTCGTTGTCATCTTTAAGAAAATTGATTAGCACCTCCTCAGACCCACTGAATAACATAGGACTGAAGCGTGCAAGAATCTGTGAAAAAAATATCCGGGAGAACGTTAATCTTTTTTTTTAGGCAGGTAGATAAGCTTAAGCACATAAACTTCGACATATTGGAAGTACAAAATGTTGCAACTTGTTCAAGCAGATAGCTAAGCATTATCAATTGACATCACATTATGTTTTAGCTATACAGCCATTCTTATATACATTCATTACTAATACACAAAGTCACCCAAAAGCAAATATAACACAGATCATTGTGCTGATGCCTTAAACACAAATCACAACGTGCAAAATCGTCAGAAAGGTAGGCTATAGTACAAGAGAGTAGACAATAGCATCACTGAGATTACTTCATATAAAGATGAAAGATTAAGAGATGACGGGTTTTTACCACTAACATAGTCATAGACGATTTAATGTCCTGCATGCTACCAGAAGATTTTTGAATCTCCACTTCCTGAAGGATTTCTTTTACATGTTCCTTGTTGAAAAGTAAATAGGAACACTTCAAAGATAATGAGTTCAGAAAATCATACAAGCGGTGTTTCTCGCCCAGTATTTTAAGCAACTCATCCTGAAAGCATCAAAAACAAAAATGTCTCATTACAAATCTTTCTTCGAAATCTAAAGCAAATGTAGGTTCCTCATAATATCTACAGAGGTAGATGAAATTTTAGTATCAAAATAAACAACTAAACCCCAACCACAAATGCAATCTTCTCGGATGGATTTGTAAATCAGTATAACATTGGCAATAAAAAGGGTGGAAATTAGTTAAGAATTGTGTTTATGCCTTATACAAGGACTCTTCTAATCATGACTGTTTTGAGTTGTACCACTTGGAAAGGTTTTCCGCAGGCTTTTTCCATGCATTTTGTTCAACTTTTTTTCTCATTGAAAATCAATATGTAATTCAAAACTTCATAGAGGCTACAGAAACAAGCACTTTGAAGTTATTTAGGGAAAAAAGGATTATAGTGTAGTTATTGTGGTATCTTCTGGTACGACTGCCGACTATCTACTCAGACATAGAGGGCAATTTCTGCACTCTTTAGCAATTGAGGCTCAATAGACATAAAACTTAATTCACTCCTGAATCTCCTTTGAGAAAACCAGAATGTTTTGGCTTTAAACTTGGTAAAGGGAGCAGTTGATCTTCAAGAACTAAATAATAAATAAAAGATGGGGACTTAATATACGTTCAATTCATGGATAAAAAAGCTCCCATGCTTGACAAGGGAGAGATGTTTGAGGTGTTTAAATGTCTATACAGTAATTTGTTTCTCACCCGCAAGTTGCAAGCTTGATGGAAGCTGGTGTTTGGATCAATAAGATTGCTCAAAATCCTCCAGACATTGGCATCTTTCAATTGATCAAGAATCTGAAAATTTTCCTCAGATTTTGCAGAATCAGCAAATGACCGAGACATTATTCGAAAGCTGAACAGTATTTTCTTCTGGGTCTCAGGAACATCACCACCCTGCAGCTCACCAATCAAAATCGTTAACTCTTCCCATCGTTACTAAATAAACATCATAGATGGAATATTCACAAACCTGGTTCATTTGCCTAAGAGACAGGTACCTCTGCATCTCTTGCTGCAACCTGCAAAATTAACGAGAACCCACAATGGAAATCAGTGAACCAACTGTTATTTACTTGTTGTAGGATTGTGAGGTGCTTACAAACTCACTTAAGGTTCTTGGTCACAAAAATGCATACCTTTGTTTTTGCTCCAGAATCTTCTCCAGAGCCTTGAGTTCAATTTTGTCAAACGTTGAGAAGACTTGGAGCAAATGTTTAACTCTATCCTTTACTGGAAACTCAGATGGGAAAAGTGACCCACAAAGAATAGATTCAATTATTTCAGATCTGCAAATCATAGTCTAAAAATCAATAACCTGAGATCAAGCTTATCCATTCACTCACACAACACCAATCAAAAAAGAATGGAGATCCAATACATGGGAGGATGGTAGGAAATCAATGCTTACGGCACCAATAGCCAAAGCTAAAAGTTACAAAAGCAAACTATCTATCATAAAGTAGCAAGCAGTTCCTTCAAACAACTATTGAACACACCTTACTGCAAGAGCTTGAAGCATGAAACAGAGAAAAAATAAATAATCAACCTCGTTAACCATCATAATTTGATAAATATTGGTATTAAGAGAAAATGATTCAATAGTTATTATAACTTGTCTATAAGATTAGTTAAGGACCTAATTCAAGCCACACTGTCTAACCTGTCAATCTATTACTTGTCCTTTAAGAAGGCCTACCAAGGTGGTTTTATCGGCTAAAAAAGGCCGAAAAACTTCTTTTGGGAAGGCCCCAAAATGGAGGGTGGTCGATAAAATGTTAATTGGAGAAACACCCAGAAGCCGGTCTCGTGGGGGGTTTAGGTAATGGCAACATAAATCAGAGGAACAAAGCTCTTCTTGCCAAAAGGTTTTCGAAGTTTATCCATGAAGTATTCACCCTTTGGTGCAAGTTGGGGCATGCCAAGTACTATTCTTCGTCCGGTGAACATATTTAACTGTTCCCTTCTTATAAAGCTCAACCAAAGCTCCTTGGCATTACATCTCTAAGCTGAGCAGCAGCATTCATGAGAGGATTAAAAAGAAGATTGGCAATGGTATGAACACTTTATTCTGGACTGACCATTGGAATAAGTTGGCCTCTAGCATCTCCTTCCCCATACTTCACAAGCTTTCCAACGGAATAATTACAACCATCTCTTAGGTTTGGAATACACCCTCTTCCGTGTCGATAAAGGAAGAGTCTGACAGATGGTTTTGACCCTAGAACTATCCATGAACTTCTCGGATAAATCTCAATAATGTGCTCTGACTAACAGCCATGATTTCGAGAAGGATCCTTTGTTTAACAGTATTTTGGGTGTGGCAGATATCCCAAAAAGATCATTTTTTTGGTTCGTTTGAGAGCTTACCCATGGGGGTATCAACACAGGGGACATCTCCAAACAAGCATGCCTCTCATTCGTTTATATCCAAGCTGGTGCGTCTAGCAAAAGGAATACTGAATCCCAAATCCATCTTTCTATATCCTGCTCCTTTTCTTATAGCTTCTGAACTTTCATGTTGGAAGTTCTTGGTCGGCAATGGTTCTTTAGCCGATCTTCCCAACTTCTTAGCTTACACCTTCCCGGGCTGTCCTTCCAGGGATTAGAAGAAGTTCTTGGGCTAACTCGGCCTTCGTTTGGAATCTCTGTCCTTTCGACAACTTATAGATTTGGTCTTTTTAGAGCTTCATACCCTTCCAGAATTAGTCTTACTAATCTCATTGCCCAAGGGACAAGTTTTTTGTAGTCCACCCCACCCTTCCTTTTTGTATATTTCATTCAAAAAATGAAATCATAGTTCCTTAAAAAAGACAAAAGGAGCGAGAACAATACGGATTCTTTGGGATTTTATCAAAAAAAAATTATTAAAAACCCTTAGGACCTGTTTGTTTCATGTGTTTTTCCATGGTTTTCAGACAGATATTTAACATCAGTAATTGTTTCACTAGTCTTCACTTTTTAAAACCCAAGATATTCTTATCTACAAAAATTTAGAACTCATTCAACTGCCTCCATATAAGTGACATTTTTATACACAAGAGATTAACAACAACACTATAATCTAATTAATTAATTAATTTTATTATAATTATTATTATGAATCATTACTTAGACTTAATAAAATTGTAAATAATACATTTAAAATTTATTTTCTAAAAAAATAATACATTAAAAATCATTATTTTAACTATATCATATAAAATATTATTAACATTTTAATTAATTTATATTTATTTAATTGTTTTCTTTCTACTTAGTAAAAAAATTAAATTCAATTGCTTTAATTTATTATTTATTTTTACATAATTATCTAATATAAATATTTTAATTAGTTAAATCTAAAATTTTAATTTGTTTTTTTCACAAGCAAGCCTATATAATAATTTAATAATTATTTTATTATGTGAGAGAGTGATAACAACAAATTTTCATTGATAATTAAATAAAAATAAATAAACGTTAATTTTAAATTGTTTTAATATAAGTTCAATACTAATCATAATTTTTCTAGTCTTTTTTTTTATTATTATTTTGATTAGTTCATAAACATATTATTTAAATTCCAAGAACAAAACTTCCAAAATAAATACAAACATTAATTATTCTCCATATTCAAACACAGACATTCAACTCCCAGACTTCAATTATTCGACATATCCAAACACAGACATTTTTTATCTGACATTTTAATCTAAAAAATTTAATATTCATACTCATGAAACAATATCGACAGCCTAAACATGCCATTATAATTATCGGAATTGAGAGTAAAACACGTTAAACGCACAAATGGATATTGACCTACCAAGTTTCTCTAGTGATATTAAAATATTTTCTTATCACAGATTGAAACTTTTGTTTCTCAATTTAAGACAAATAAACTTAGACTGACCTGAAATCCTTGTCGTAAAAGCATCTCAAAATCCTCCCAGGAATCCAAGTGAAATCGTCGGGATTGGTTGATTCAGCAGAAGATTTCACAGAATAGACCTTGTAGATCTCAGCTAGCCTCTCCATTGTATATTTTTTAACAAGTAGCTGGATAAGAGAACAGGAAAGAATATTGGATTTCGTCATGAATGATGATATTCACTACATAAGTTTAAACAGTAGTAATAGATCAGAGAAGATGGATGTGTACAGATTTATCTCGAAGGCGTTCAGCAACGAGCTTTATAGTATCAAGCGGAATTGCATTCAAGGAAAGACATGCCACATCACAAATTACAGAAACAACTTGTTTCCGCACATTTTCATCGAAGTCCAACAGCCGGTCAGAAAGGGCAGCTACAGATGGCCAAACCAAAATTGATATCAGCCGAGGTTACCAACGGTTAAATCATTAATCAACCCATCAAAAAAGAAACAAATAAATAAAGGAACAGAAAGTAAGAAAACATAGAACACTTACAAATGATTTCAGATGCTTCATCTCTAAGAGGATTGGATAGTAGACAGCTCTTCACATGCACTAGGACAGACATACGAACCTCAACAACCCTATCTGTCAGTCTTTTTAGAAACTCTGAGAAAACCGGCTGAAAAACTTCAGATATAGAAGAGCCAGGTAGAGAAAACAGGTCTCCCACCAATCCAACGGCCTTTACACGAGTATCCAGCTGATCAGTCTGCAGATATTTTTCAGGACCGATAAGAAATAGAAACTGAAAGTAATCAATAATCTACACTACATCTTTAATGTTATCAGTTTCCTACAAGAAAAAGTATATATATTTATGTGCGTACGTACGAAACATATGGAATTAACAATACCTTCCGCTATCTCTTTTCTTTTTATTCCTTTCTTTCTTTTACACAAGAAACACGACTGTTATAAACAATGCCATATCTGTTCAAGAGCTGAACACAAAACTTATTTGCAAAAACAGATTTTCGTATGTATGGTAGAATTTTGCGATGTACGGGAGTCTAAGGTATCTCTGAACATAAAATAAACCCATGCTAAAGAACCCAGCTCAACTTCGTAAGGACAGTATTGCATTTCCATATTTCCAAACTCTAACTCTATTACATCCGCACTTATGGTAAAACCCTGCTTCCAACGACGTGTATTGAACCAAGCACCTAAATGCAGGACACTCAAAACTCCCTGTAGGAACAGGGAGATCAAACACCATTGAAAGGTACGAAATCTTGGGAGGGCCAGAAAGGCAGAACAAAGTGAGAGGAGGAGAGAGAATAAGAGTGAACTTCAGATGATTGAGGAACTAGAACGTCTATAAAAAAACAAAACAAAACACAATCATACTCAACAAAGCTAATACAATAATTAATATACAATTCCGCATACGAGATCACTGATAAATTTGCTACAAAACTAATGGTTATCATGTTCGAATAGCCACTAACAGATTAGGCAAGTGAATCACAGAACTAAAATCACCAGTAGATTGTAATTACAAGTTTGCAGTGAGATTCAAAGCATGCCATCCCATTCACTCCAAATTTATTAGAACACTGAAACAAACAGACAAATGAACTAACAAGAGTCGCCAACAGACTTTACCAGTAACTCTCCTATGAGGTATGCAGCAATCCCAGATAGAATCTGCGGGGCGCAGCAATATATGTCATAAATAACTTCATGGTAATCAATCAGATTGTATGGTGGTTTGTTTTCTCCTGACATTGAAGTTACAATAAACTGTTTTACAGCAGCTTCAAGTTTTTCAGCAGAATTCTGTATCACATTCATAGCAAGCTTCCTTGCAGCCGAAGAAACATTCTGATCATGAAGCATCATTTCAGTAACAGTGTATCGACATATTCAAAAAGAAAATTTGTGTGCCCTGGTAAAAAGGAAACTTACACTTTTATTGCGACCTAAAGTCGATAATAGAGTAAATAAGAGCTCCTCTCTGATGTCCTCACTTTCCTCTAAGAGAACAACCATTATAGTTTGCATCGATGAGATAACACTTTCAGGATGATCCTCCCTGTGTTGGTCAATTATAATTAGGTGCATAGAAGATATCTTGAAATGATAATAATAGAAAGTTTAACACATAAGCTAAATCTCTAACAAAGACTAATTGCAAATAATATTGACATAGCAAAGAAGAATTATCTTTGAATTTTTAAACTCGGAGAAAGGACAAGCTAACAAAGGAAGCTTTCAAAAAGCTCCAAACTCGTCTATACAATCCTCACGTAATACAAGGACTATCATCCTTTCCCTCAGGCTATTTATCTGCTCTCTCCTATTACTAACTCATTAACTACACTCGAACTGTCTCTCAATACTAACCTACACCCCCGTGCTCTTTTTCAATTACCCTCCTCAAGACATTTTCTCACACATCTCTTCCAGATAATAGGTGAAATGTTCTGAAGTTGTAAATAGGGTGGGGGAGATCCTTCCACTGTATTTAATACCTCAACAAATGTTAGCATTATCTGTGGTCTCCGTGGTAGAAATATGTCGTCAATCCCAAAGCAGAAGGGAGATGGTTAGTCCTCTAGGTTTTTCTTAACGGGGACAAGATTTGGCTCAAGGCCACCTGACCACAGTTGCCTCTATCTTAAAAGGATCGTTGAACTAACGAGAAACTTTGATAATGTGTTTTAATCACAGAATCTGTATAGTTCAAGCTTGAGCTCAATTCAATTCCATAAATTTGTACACCATTAGTTTTGTAGTCTTTGTATTTTTAAAATTTTTCTTAATATACAGTGAGACTCATTGTGAAGAACCAATACAATAATGTACAGTACTCAGCTATAATCAAGAACAAAAACCGTACCAAACTGCAGACGTAATTTGAAAAGGTATCCAAACCCAACAACGGCAACGACATAACTTACATAGAGCATATATGTCATACAAACCTGGCAACGGCAAGAAACGTGCTGAACATTTCATTGACCAGATCATCACAATCAAGGTCCAACATTACAACACACGACCTATATTTAGCAAGTGTCTCCAAGATGACAACTCTCCTACCAAATGAAGGGCCATTAGTATCATTTAATCCACTAAAAGTACCCACTATCAGGTGAAAGATGTCCTGCAAGCAGATGTACTTAGTTAGACCACAGCATAGTCTAACTAATAAATCAGATAAGTACACAATCCAATTCCATCCGCCAAGATTACCTTTAAAACATCATCACTATATGGAGCTTCAGGTGCTGTTATTCGTGTTATTTCACAAATACATGTAGCAACTAGAAGTTTGACATCTCTATCTTGGTGTTGAAGCAATTCCGGCTTGATAACTGCATTGATAAAAGGTTGCATCGACTCCAAAATTGAAGCTGACGGTGATTG
Source organism: Cucurbita pepo subsp. pepo (assembly GCF_002806865.2). Classification (NCBI taxonomy): domain Eukaryota; kingdom Viridiplantae; phylum Streptophyta; class Magnoliopsida; order Cucurbitales; family Cucurbitaceae; genus Cucurbita; species Cucurbita pepo. The sequence goes on from NC_036646.1 coordinate 4,835,473, forward strand.
ATCCAATTCAGAAAGGTACCCTGCAGCTTGCTGCAAATCCAAAGACAGCAAACCATGACACACTTGAATGCATAACTATAATTGCTGTTCTCAGCAACGAACAGTAAAGGGTAGAGATAAAACTATATTCTTTTAGCGCCTTATTAGTAGATGAACAATTCAAAATCTAGAGCGGAAGTGGGTTACTAACAGGATTTGAGCTAGTTTCAATTAAGAGTATATAATAGCTAAGCAATTCATAAGAATTTCGAAGCCAAACGAGTAGCCGGAAACATGCATGCATCAAATCCCAATGAAAGCCGGAAAAAAATTCACTCAAAAAACCTAGATCCTGCTGAATCAAAACTTCCAGAGCTCAATGCAGAACTATAGGGTCGAGAAAATTATTCTCTCCTTATCGGGCATAAACAAATCTTCAAGAACAATCAATCGAGGGCAGTAATAGGGCATAATTCAACCCAACGCCCTCGATTGAAGACACGACAGTGAAGAATTTTGACTTCAGAACAGACTTCACAGAACCCCCCCATTAGAATTCCGAAAAGCATAGAAATCGAAACCCCGAAGTCGAAAATGGCCAAGGAAACAGAAAAAACAAACGGCTGAGTCAAAGCTTCAATTCCTCGAAAAACAAGCAAAACCCAAAACTCAAAAGACGAATTCCATGTAGTTCTGGTTTGGCAGCTCGTTCCACATCCAAAGAGAGGAAAGAGGAGCGTGAATTTGGCTTAAAAGGTAAGAAAATCTGCAGTAAGAGACGAGGTGGAAGAGAAGCAGAATAGAGCAATGGGTACCTTCAAGAGCTTAATGAGAGCATCTTTAGTGGGAGGAGGAGTCTGGAGCTTGGATCCCACGTCCTTGAGCTGGTGCTGAAGCTTTTGGGCCATGGCGGG